>NC_084723.1:7882373-8084873 GCF_033807575.1 Cydia pomonella | reverse complement strand
GCAATATGTCAAGAGCACACTTTCACTCGCAGCCTAATGGGAGCCTCGTTTTACATGAACATTTCCGTTCTATAACTTTCTATATTTCGTGACAAATCTTATACTACGGGAAATATGGGTGGAAGAAATATGTGAAAATATTAGTTTGGTTTACGCAGCTCTACATTTTTAATAATAATTTCATACGTATGAACAATCCTACAGACAACGAGAGTAGTTTTTGCCCCACCTGCCGTCACCGTCCGCAGTTTGTGACGGTCCGCCAACACCTGAACCCCTAGTGTAATGAGACTTAACTCAAACGCGTACGTCACGTTTCGCTATCGAATAAATTTACTCTAGGGGTACTGTTCTCGTGTTCGCTTCATAACGAGGAGCGAATCATATCAAGCAATCTTCGTCTTTTTATTAATATGCTTAATACAGTACTATTTTGATTTGTTCTAGGGTTGCGTAAATAATTCAATTCAATTTTTTTTTTTTCAGACTACATGCCTATAAATAATCACAAAAAATAATAACAAATTCAAATAAAAATAAAAAATCATGGTGACGATTAAAAAAATACAATAAAATTAAACACTATGTCAAAAACAAGAAAATTAAAAAGAAATACATAAAATGATAGATAAAAATTACAATACCTACATAAAATTCAAATTACAATTACTATGTCTGACTACATAATTACACACTTTAAATAATATTATACACTGTGCCTCTAGAACCCATATGTACATCATTCCAGTGCCTCCAAAATGTACCTGACGGATTTCCAGGCAGGAGCTGAAGCAGGCTGTTGCCTAATGCGCTGGAGGATAAGCGAAGGGAATAAAAATCCAGAATTAGCTACCTACCCTTAGCAATTACGGCTTGACTAACAGCGTTCTTAATAAATTAAGACCCTTGGTCCGTTGAATATAATTAATAAGGCGGAATGACTTGAATTTGTGATAAATGTACGGCGATAGCCGTTTTTACTGTGCACTTAGATAAACATCGGCCATTTTGCTTTAGGGATCCGTGGTACTGAGAACCTTTTGACTTATAAGGCATATAATATGTATATAAGAGACCAATCGCAGCAAGAATTCAAATAAGGAAATGTTGTGTAGTGTAACAGCTTTCTATACAGATATACAGATTTTTATTGGTAAAATAAGTACATTTTACATGTCATTAAATTTTTACAAATAAAATTATTATTAACAATAATGTAATAAATTACGAATGCTATATTATAAGTTAGGACTAGGACACCATTTAGTTGTGTTGCATCAATGGTTGTTTTGCATAGATAATATAAATTCGTGAATTGAATAATAAGCATGTTCTAGAAATAACGATTTCAGCTTTTTGTTGAATGTTGTGTCACTTTTTGATTCTTTTATGTCAGTCGGTACCAAGTCGGTACTGAGTTATAAAGTGTTGGTCCCATGATATTGAGCGACATTCGCGACTTCGCGAGCCGGCTTTTAGGAGCGAGCAGGACCGGCAACCTGTACTTTTGTGTTAATCATGGTGACTATTAAAAAAAATCAATTTGCAATGCTGTCTAGTAATCATTGATAACCGCTGGGATCTATTTCTTTCTAACCTCGACCACGATGAACTCTCCATCTCCTAGTGTATCCCCCAGTGTAGTGTTGCTCGCACACTATGATTGATTTATACATATATGCAATACTTATACTTATTTCATATTTATTTATGTTTGACGCAGAAATGAAATACTTAACACCTTGTGAAGAACAACATGATATAAATATACTGAATACAGTCATTTTTGTTCTGATAATCAGGATGAGTTAAATGTATCAAGATGTCATCTAGAGCAACGGGCATGCTATTTCAAACTAACCCTATTGATCACAGTTGGTAGCCTAGCCTATAAATATAAAGATATTTTATTATTAAAGTAGGTAGGTATAATTATTACAATGCGCTTATGAACGTCAAATAAAGCTACACCGGCTCTAACCCTACATCGACAAATGCAAAAAAAAAAAAAAACAATTGTTTCGGTATGGTAGATAAATAAATTAATATTGTAGGGACATTCTTACACAAATTGACAAAGTCCCACGGTAAGTCAAGAAAGCTTGTGTTGTGGATACTCAGACAACGATAATATAAATAATAATAATATTTATAACGATAATATAATATACAAATAATTAAATACGTAGAAAATACCTATGAGGAACAAATAAATGCCCTTACCGGGATTCGAACACAAGACCATTGGCTTCATAGGCAGGGCCACTACCCACTAGGCCAGACCAGTCGTCAAACACAATAGAATGAAAAGCCACGAAACTATTTCCATACATAATTAAAGATACGATTGGCGTTTTCTATTAACGATTTCTATCTTAGCTAGGCATTTATTGCGTTATTACCTGTGATTTCAAAAATATTCGAAAAGGCAATGTGCAGTCGATTGTATTCATTTTGTGAAAAATATGATATATTTGACAATGCTCAAAATGGATTTCGTCAAAATCGCTCTACAACGTTAGCTACCTACACATACATAAATGTAATCCTAAACATTTTAAACAGAAAGGAGTATGCTGTGGGTATTTTGCTCGATATGACGAAGGCGTACGAAAGAGTGAACTACAATATACTCCTTGACAAACTATATGGAGTAGGAGTCCGCGGAATAGCACATGAATGGTTCCAATCGTACCTTAGAAATAGAAACCAATATGTCGACATCGATTACGTCAATGAAACATCGCGCGAAATCTGTACTGTCAGATCAGAGGTCCAGCCTGTAACTGATTCTATCCCTCAAGGGAGTGTAATTGGATGCGCCCTTTTTATTATTTATATTAACGACCTTCCTAAAATATTCAATGAACCATGTGTCATGTTTGCTGATGACTGTTCGCTATTATTCTCGTGCACTAATGAAAAAAGCCTTTGCGAAAAGCTTAATAACATTATGTCAGACGCTGCATGTTGGATGAACGACCACAACCTAGAAATAAACTTTACTAAAACTAAGATTATGCAGTTCAGACCCCGTCAGAAATTAGAATTAAATATAAATTTTTCTTTCAATAATACTCATATAGATTGCGTTCCCACGTTCTCCTTACTCGGAATAAATATAGATACCAATATAGACTGGAAAGATCACATACAAAAAATAAAAACCAAGTTGAGCCAATTTGTATACGCCCTACGAGAGCTTAAAAAGGCAACCAATATCCAGACAGCAATGACAGCATACTATTCCTATGCTCATGCATGGCTTTCATATGGAGTGACGTTGTGGGGGAACAGTCCCAACGTACAAGAAATATTTATTTTGCAAAAGAAATGCGTCCGAATAATTAAAAACATTAAGCAAAACGGCAGTTGTAAGCTCCACTTTCAAAGTCTCAGAATCTTAACTTTAGCGGGTATTTACTTACTGGAATCGTGTAAGTTCGTAAAAAAATATCCCGAACTCTACACAACTCTTGGAGATGGGCCTCTTCGATATGAATCGCGCTACAAAAATAATTTGCGTCAAACATCATCAAAATTAATAATGCATAGAAATGGGCCTTATTCAATGTCAATACAGATCTTTAACAAATTACCTACTGATATAAAAAATGAGCACAACACTAATAAGTTTATTAAAAGATTAAAATCATATTGTTCCGTTCTTAACGTTTAGTTTTTAAATAATTAATTATATTCCGCGCGCTTCAAACCGTTTATCGATGCAATGTCAAAACGCACTTCACAGCGATGCAATAGTGAAATTTAAGCCAATAGGATCGCCCGAAAATGATCGGACGACATGCTAAGGACAGCCATCAGCAGAGCGCCTCTGGTGGCGAAAGAGAGAACTAACGAAACGCACAAGGCGTGCGGATCGACCGCTACCGATTTAAATCGTTTTTATGGATTAAGCAACGAAACCTAAGTGTTTTAGTGTTCTATCGCGCGTGACAAAAGGCCTAAGACTATTAACCGTACCGCCGGCCGGCGTGTGAAAGAAGAAAAGGTGATAAACGTAAGAAGAACCAGTCACATCGAGAGGATTCCACCAATGCTGCAACCTCAGGTTAGTCCCGTGCATGATAATCCTGTTGGACTGAATTTCTCTTGTTGTATCGCTTGTTACCGGCGAGTGTAGATATTTATGCTCGATCCAGTATGTTACCGATTGGCATTGCATCTTGATTAAAACCGCGCTAATTTGTAACATTCTTTTTGGTGCCGAAACCAGGGAATCACCTTTTGACCTTCATTTACACTCGGCCTACCAACTACCAATTTTACTTCGTAACCTTTCTACCATTGTCGTTAATACTCGTTTAATATCCTTCCTTATTTACCGTGTAAACGAATTACAACGTCAATCTATCGCGTAATTACGAAGTTAAAATCAGTCTTTGGTTCATTTTGTCTCGCTACCCTACCGTTTACCGAATTTACAATTGCATAATCTTTTCACTAAAACTTTATCGAAATATACCTAATCGTTTAAATCTAGTTTACAAAATCATTTAGAATTGTACCATAAATAACCGAATTACTTACTAAGAAATCGTATCATTTTTCTAAATAAAACTACAACTTACAATATTCCCTACCGACGGGTATTCGAGAAATCATCCTCCCAGTGTAACGAGACCCCCGTCTTACGGAGTTTTGTACGTAGTTTGGTCACGCGTTACGTTGGTCATTTTCCTTTGTTCAAAACGACTCCACCCAGGTGTTCGAAATTCATATAACTCATTTCCTTATTTTTGACCGCTCGACTTATCGTATTAAATATTGTCATTATATTTCAAATTTGGAAATCGAACGTTATCGTATAATAACTTTGAAGGAAGGTATTCTAAACTTTTTAATTATTCAATTTTCGTAGTTTCTTATTGCCCGAATTATTTTCGTTGAATTAAAATAAGAAAATTATACTGGACTTTCTTTCATTTTATTTTCTATCGACTTTTTCGAACATCGCCAATCGTTCCGAGTGCTACTTGAGTTCTTTTTCATATAAATTGACCAAGTTGATATATTTTACTACATTAATTCCGCGAACTCAGGGTGCCGGTTTCAATAGTTGTCGCGTTATACAAACATCGAAGCTGTTTTTATTTGTGCTATCACTGATAACGTATAGTGGTTTTAAATACGAGCTTGTTGTTTTAGCGTATATTATTTGCGTATTAGTAAACATTGTTTTCTAAACTTAAACAATGTCTTACCTAAAAAGGCGTAAATCTGTAGGTAAAAAATGTACCGACAAAACTTATACCGTCAACAACTTACCGAGTTTACGATGTAAACGAACTATAGCGTATAACCGTATAGCAAAGGCTTTGGAAATAGGGACCTTAGCCAATACCGATGATTCACAAGTCGAATTATTTCTTTCATATTGTGAGGAGATAAAAAATATCGCTGATAGTTTTCAAGAGTCTCACTTTATCATTTCGGATCTATTAGGGGATGATGTCGACGACAGTGAGAATGAAATTCAGGAAAGATTCGACGAAGCGTATTTTAACGTAGTTGCCATTCAGCGTAAAATTTTACCGTGTCCGTCTCAACAACCGGATATTTCGAGACAGGACATTCCAACGGGTTCTCATAGTACTCACAGTAGTAATATGCGGCTTCCAAAAATTTCACTACCGACCTTTTCGGGTGCTGTTAAAGAGTGGCCCGAGTTCATCGCGACTTATAATGCGCTTATTCACGAATCTACCCTTTTGAGGGAAATTGAGAAATTTCATTATTTAGTGTCCGTTTTACGCGGTGACGCTTTATCGCTAATTAGAACGTTTCCTGTTGCAAGTGAACATTATTTAAGCGCATACGATGCTCTCAAGTCCCGCTACGAGGACAAACGCGACTTAGCTTTTACTTGTTGGCGTGACATTTTAGATGTCAGTTTTAAAACGGCTAACGCTCAAGATTTTAGACATGCGCTAGATACAATCGATGAAAATCTAACTATCTTAAAACAGTTGAAATTACCGACCGAACATTGGGACTTTGTCCTTTGTTATAATATTTTTGCGAAGTTAGATACCAAGCTACGACGCGAATTTGAAGAAAAATACGCCGACGTGGAAATGCCTCAATACAAGCAAATAAGGGCATTTCTACACGGGAAAAGCGAAGCTTTGTTGCGCGATACGCACTTTACCGCTGTTACTTCTAGAAACGCGAACACTTCTAAAGAGGCAACGGGAACCTTACAGAAACCGAAGCGACATAACGTCACGCATACACTCCTCTCTCCTACCGTGAACCCCCTTCCAAAAGGTGGTGACAAACAAGAGGTGAAACCGAAAGTTTCGGGAACTCCGAAAGTTATTCGAAAATGTTCCTTCTGTGGTGAAGAGCACCACATTTCAGCCTGTAAGGCCTTTCTAGCGAAATCGGTGGATGAACGAATGGCTGTGACTACGGAGAGGAAATGGTGCTATAATTGTCTTAACGCGTCTCATTCAGTGCGACAGTGCACATCGATATTCTCTTGTCAGAAATGTAAGCGGAAGCACCATACTCTGTTACACCGAGAGCAAGCTGCCAGCAACCCCGAACCTTCTGGTGAAAAATCAAGCTCAGTCGTCTTGCTGGCTAAAGAACCGGTAACTCCGTCCAATTCACCTTCGAATACGACCGTGCTACTGGCAACCGCGCTCGTCCAAATTCGTGATGCTTCGGGCGAGTTTCAGACATTCCGCGCGTTATTAGACACCGGAAGTCAAAATAATTTCCTCACCACACACGCGGCTCAACGGCTCAAGTTGAAGCCTACCGCGACTAGTGATGGGCCGTGCGTCCTAGGGGGTGCACCTGCATCAGTGACTGGCCAGGTCACCTGTGATATAGGTGCCAAGGACACCGTACATTTCCGTCTGGAAATGTTTGTTTCACCGCACATATGTGCAGATCAGCCTATAGGCAGACTCAATATGAGTGGATGGGATGACCTCAAAACATTACCGTTAGCAGATCCTGGTTTTGATATTCCTGGTCCAATTGATGTCTTGCTCGCTGCCGACGTCTTTGCTGAGTCACTTCTCGACCAACGTTTGAAACGCTGCGTCAATCAACCGCGTGCTCTCAACTCTGTCTTCGGATGGCTGATAGTCGGAAAAATCCGACTAGCGTCGTCGTCTTTATTAAGTGTACCATCACCTAATAAGGATGATAGCTTAAATAATATCGTTCAACGCTTCTGGGAAATCGATACCGTTCCACATTCTTCCCGATTACCCCCAGATGAACAACGCTGTGAAAATTGTTTCACAAACGTGCATTACCGTGACGAGATTGGTAGGTACGTCGTCTGTCTTCCCTTCAAAGAAAACGCTGAGCCTGTGTTTGAAGGCTCTCGGGAGATAGCGGTACGACGCTTCCATGCTATCGAAAAGCGCCTCTCTCGTGATCCAGACTTGAAACAACAATATGTTGATTTCATGACCGATGACTACAGCGAAAGTTGTCACATGACTTTGATGCCTGCTAAGAACGCGGCTCCAAAGATACCATCCAACAATGCGGAGATTCCTTTCCACTACCAGGAGCACGAAGCGGCATCTATGGCCAACGTGCACCAACTGTACCGTCAAATTACCGCTGCTCCGCATTACCGTGATTACCGGCGTATTCTCTGGCGAGCTCACCCAGATGAGCCTCTTCAGGAATACGTATTCAACACCGTAACGTACGTGGTCTCCTCGGCTCCGTTTCTTGCTTGCCGAACGGTCCAGCAATTGGCCAACGACGAAGGTCATAAGTACCCGAAGGCTAAAACCGTTCTAACTTCCGATATTTACGTCGATGACGTCGTTACCGGAAGTTCTTCGCTGGATAATGCTCGTGACATCAAGTCACAAGTTATCGCTCTTTTCAAGCTCGGCTCTTTTGAGCTACGAAAATGGGTAAGCAATCGACCCGAACTTCGAAGGGATATGCCCTCAGAAATGTGTCTTCCGGACGCCATCGCATTCACCGAGGCAGAAGTCACAACCGTTAAGGTCCTTGGCCTTAAATGGGAGCCCGCTTCAGACTCGTTCGTTTTTAACGTCCAACCGTCTAATCAACCGTGTACCAAACAAACGATTCTGAGTGAGGTTGCCAGAATCTTTGACCCTTTGGGTTTCTTGTCTTCTTTGACAATCCAAGCCAAAGCCTTGATCCAAAAATTTTGGATTCTTGGCTCTTCATGGGATGAAACGCCTCCTCCGGAAATTATATCGCAATGGAACAGTTTCTTCCATCAGCTTCCTCAAAGTAGGGATCTGAATATTCCTCGCAAATTCGCCATCGAAGATATTCAATCGTATCAGCTGCATGGGTTTTGTGGTAGTTCTGAGATAGCGTATGGCGCCGTCGTAGATCTAAGCATCACCGAGCCTGATGGCTACGTCCGCGTCCACTTCGTTTGCCGCATCCACATGCTACAGCTTCCTGTTCGCGAAGCCTACTTTTGGTGCGACTCAATCGTTACATTGGCTTGGTTGCGCGCTCCGTCCTCTCGTTGGGTGACATTTGTCGCAAATCGTGTTAGCCACGTGCAGGACATCGTTCCTACCACTTGCTGGAGACACGTTCCCTCTGGAACGAATCCCGCAGATATCTGCTCACGTGGGCAGTTGCCTCGGGAACTATTAACCAATTCGCTATGGTGGGCGGGCCCAGAGTGGCTTTCCCAATCGCCGTCTGAATGGCCATCAGATCTATCGAAGGATCGCAACAACGATAACGTCGTACTTTCCGAACAGCGTCGTGTAACTCTCGTAACAAGCCAAACCGCACCTATCAAGCAAACGTCAATAATCGATCGGCTGTTTGAGAGATATTCGTCGTTGGACAAAGTCTGTCGCATTCTAGCTTACGTTCCTAGGTTTTGTACTAACGCGCGTGACATCGTTTCACGATCTGAAAACCTTTTCGGAACGGAGGTCGAGCGCCATCGCGCGCTCCTAGCAATCGTTAAGCATTTACAATTATTGACATATTTCACCAAAATAAAATCGATTTTAAATTCAAAGCCTTTGTGTCCATTAAGTTCCGACCCTAATGATCTGAACGTCCTCACACCCGGTCACTTTTTGACATTAGAGCCTCTGACCGCAGTTCCAGACTCTGACTACACGGACGTTAAACTTAATCGACTAAACCGGTGGCAACTCATACAAGCGTTCCAACAGCAGTTCTGGAAACGCTGGCAAAATGAGTACCTACATGATTTAACTCAGCGGGCAAAATGGACCAAAGACTCGACACTGTTAACCTTAAATTCACTCGTGCTTATTAAAGACGAGAACCGACCTCCTCTTCATTGGCCGTTAGGACGAGTTGTTTCTCTCCATAACGGACCTGTTGGAGTAGTTCGGGTGGCTACCGTGAGAACCGCGAAGGATAACTTAGTTAAAAGGCCCCTGGTCAAACTATGTCCTCTTCCATCCGAATAAGCACTCCAAAATACTATTACCTAGTTTTAAGATTAGTTTCGTAAATCGTAGTCTTATCAATAGTTAAGTAACGTTTTCTTTTTCATCGGGAAAATCCCATTGGTATTTTGGTGGGCGGAATGTTCCGTTCTTAACGTTTAGTTTTTAAATAATTAATTATATTCCGCGCGCTTCAAACCGTTTATCGATGCAATGTCAAAACGCACTTCACAGCGATGCAATAGTGAAATTTAAGCCAATAGGATCGCCCGAAAATGATCGGACGACATGCTAAGGACAGCCATCAGCAGAGCGCCTCTGGTGGCGAAAGAGAGAACTAACGAAACGCACAAGGCGTGCGGATCGACCGCTACCGATTTAAATCGTTTTTATGGATTAAGCAACGAAACCTAAGTGTTTTAGTGTTCTATCGCGCGTGACAAAAGGCCTAAGACTATTAACCGTACCGCCGGCCGGCGTGTGAAAGAAGAAAAGGTGATAAACGTAAGAAGAACCAGTCACATCGAGAGGATTCCACCATTGCTGCAACCTCAGGTTAGTCCCGTGCATGATAATCCTGTTGGACTGAATTTCTCTTGTTGTATCGCTTGTTACCGGCGAGTGTAGATATTTATGCTCGATCCAGTATGTTACCGATTGGCATTGCATCTTGATTAAAACCGCGCTAATTTGTAACACATATTTAATAGAAAAGTCCTTTAATAGTGTAAATGAATACCTAAATTTACCCATTACTTTTTGATTTTAATGATCTCGTTTTCAAATATGTCCGCCTCTCATTCCAAAGTTTATTATTCTGATTTTTTTTTAATTATTATTAATATTTTTTTTGTTATTTTTCATTAATTTTGTTATTTATTTAATTTTATTGATGCTATGATTTTTTTTCCAATGCAGTGTAACTATGACTATAATAGCGTTTTTATTTTATTTTTATTTGTATTTTCTTTGTCAATCAATTATTTTTTTATGAAATACTTTTATGGAATGTTTATTAAATTATGGAATAGTTCGAATAGTAATTATATTTTAATAGCCATTATATACCATAAGATTAAAATTAGTTTCATGTAGTCTATAAGGTTTTGCTGCGCCCTATCAGGGTCCACGTACTGTACACCTAGAATTAAGTTGTATGTGTTTTGTACTTGGTTGCAAATAAATAAATTGAAATTGAAATTGAAATTTAAAAACAAGCTACACTTATTAGCTAGCGCAAGTTGTAAGGTGTTTGTCTCTTTCTAAATAACTTTGTTCTAGAACCCAATACTCAAGTTCAGCGCGTACTTGACCGCTCTTTGTTTATTTTTCTAAAGTAGCCTTTTAAAGCAGTGTGAAGAGAAAACTTCGCTGAAAGCTTTTTTCTTGTTACACAACACAATTTTAACAAACTTTACGGTTCTTGAATAATTAAAATGCATTAGCACGGGAATTCATTATGCACTTTTAATTAATTGCAACTAAAATTGTGTCACTCGGTTTCGAAACACAAATTCATTGGTTAAATTAGCAGAGCACTGTCGTGATAAAAAGGTTAAGAAAATACCAGAAAAAAATACCCTCACTGATTTGAGAATTTCAGGTAAATATCTCCGTCGCGCTGACGGGGGCAGCTCCTAAAATTAGTGCGATAAGGACAACTGCAGCTTAGGCGAAAAACCTTGCGTAAAAATCTCAGAAATTGAGGTTTACTTTCGTTCTCGACGTTTACCTTCTCCAAACTTAAGCGATCGTAATGAAATTAGTCTGGGTCTGACCATTTTGATTTTTGTGTTTATTGATGCCAATTTTGTATGCCAGGCGTCTGTTTACGGCGCATTTTTTTGGCCATATTAGCGCTGCTTATAGTGTCCTAGTTCTTATAAAAATCAGAATATCAAAAAAGACAAATGTACAGACACAGGTAATGTAAATGAACTCATAATATATTCATCTAGGTCCAAAATCCAGGCAGGAAAATCTCGAAAAAGTATGTAATACCTACTATGGAGAAATTACCATTAATATTTCCTCTTAAATACGTCACTAGTTTTATATATTGACAGTGACAGCTCCCGTGTAAACATCACAGCAGTGAAGTTGCAATAATAGAGGTGACTTTCGAATGTCAACTTGCCAAATCGGTGCAGTACCTAAAACTGCAGAATGCAACAGCAGCAGCAGGCATCGGAGTTGTTATCGCACGGTAATGGATTCGACATTAGCAATCAAATTCATGAGCATGACACATGTCAAATTGCCATTGACATATCTGAGGGTGGACCCTACGCGCAATAAGAATGGAGCCAGTGCATGACACCGCATGTCATGCACACAAATTCGAGCCAATCTTGCAGTCTAACGCCACAACGCGATTTAGCATTACGTGCGCGAGTCGCAACAAGTTGCATTAGACTTTTTTTTTTTTATACTACGTCGGTGGCAAACAAGCATACGGCCTGCCTGATGGTAAGCAGTCTCCGTAGCCTATGTACACCTGCAACTCCAGAGAAGTTACATGCGCGTTGCCGACCCTAACCCCAGCCCCCCTCGTTGAGCTAAGAATTAATATCGTTGAGACTGCACAATACGCTCGAATTCGTGAGTTCGTCACTGAACTAGCACCATTATTTGTGCTCGTAAGGCACGCCCTTAGATATGTCAATGGATTGAAAGTCATAGTTGTGGAAACAATGCGGCGGCGACTTCACTCATTTTATCAAGGATAATGACAGATCATCGCCATTAACGCCGCCTCAATAATGTGTCAACACTAATGCAGCTGCAAGTGACATCCAAATGTCACCTTTAACGTCAAATCCCAATGAAAAAACAACGTTTATAGAAGCACTGCTATACTTTGTTTTAAATCTGTAAAGATTTAGACTTGATTTAGACTGACATTACAAGGTTGCGTTGTATGTCACATACGACCTTTTGAAACTACAAACGAATGAATCGGTTTCCTATCGTCCTCGGTACGAGTCCGTGCTAGCTTCCGAACCATTTATCAAAACCGCCAACCATTCAAATTGCCATATTTAGTTTGGTGGGTTTCTATTTATAAAATAAATCGATATATGATTTATATCAAGGTGAGAGGTTATTAATGGAAACTATTAAGAGATAGAAAAGGGCGGAAAGGATTTGACAGAAAAAAATACAATTATTTGGAAGTATATTTTATCTAGTCTTCTATTTAGAGCGCTAAAATAGATTCATAAATAGATAGGTATAATATGGAGAAATATAATTCAAACAGAAAGTCGGCGATATAATTATTGTGAAGACTTCTCTCATGTCTTATGTCCCATTGGTCAACAAAAGCCCGTATATAGTTTAATTGGACATAATAACCAGTATCATAATGGTTACCACCATTAGCCGTATAGTCTGTTCGGAAACAACAGAAGAGTCGTGGAATGTATTGGGCCCCGTACATTCCACGACTGTTCTCTTTCCTCACAAACTCTAGTAGTGTGAAAGTTAGGTAATTATTGTTTGTCAAGTACATTAAACAGATATCCAACAATATCGTGAATAACATACATATCAAATTATGGCATGCTTATGAACTAACAAACAAAACTAACAAAACGATATTCAAAACAAGTGTTTAATACGATATCGCAGCTACAATTAAAAACAGCAGAGAACAAATAACTATCTACTTAAGCGTTACAATATAAGAGAGTAATAGGTTTTACATTATTCGAGAAAAACATAACATATATAATTCGCAAATGAAACAAACTTAAACAAAGATCGAAGCATTTTTTAAATCTAAAGATACGAGGGTCAAAAACAACAATTTCAATTTCATTTATGTAAATCGAGTAACATGACTCATATAATTCGTTAGTACACAATATTAATTCTTATCTCTAATATTAGTATATAGTTAATAAATAAAACATAATATGGGCTGCGGGAAACATGCATATCAAAGTGCCTCAAATATGGACAGTCGAACCTGTCCGCAATTGAGCGCCATCAGCAATGCCACTACCACGATGATCACTGGCTACTAAATCATTATATTGGAAGTATCTTTTTGTGATTGGATTATTTAAGGAAGGTTTTGATATACTCTAACTGCGTAAAGTTTTGTGGTTCGACTTTTAAATACACGACTTGCAACTACAAAAGTACTTACCTACCTAGAATATAGTATACACACTTGTTCATCTACCGAATAGGTTATTTATACTAAATAATTATAATACGATAATCTATCTAATCTGAATTGCAGTAAATCTACCATTGAATAATAAATCTAGGAAACACTAACTCAGCACCAATCTGAAATACCACTTGAAGAGCATTAGCATAAAACAGCCCATTTCCTACTTGTGATTTTACGCGAATCTGATATCTATTTACATATGTACATGGTATATTTTAAATTGGAATTCAAATGGATATACGACGTTTTGAAAAGGAAATTACGTGTTTGCTGCTGTCTAAACAATTTATGGAACGAACTTTGGTTTGTGTCTATAGAAGTTGGTGAGAACTATTAGTGTTGCAGCTAGCGGTATGCAACAACTGTGCATTTCTGTAATTTACATCTGTCTGTGCTGCACATAAATGTATGTAACACAAGTACTGAGAGAAAACTAATAAATCTCAAGTGGATGTGGAGAATGATATTGAAGAAAAGAAATTCCCTTCGAAGGGTTTTATGCATGTAGGCATGGATAGAATTTTACCACGCCATATATTTTTTATTAATTTATGTAACTTTAGTTATTAAAAGTGCCTCCTAGCCTAGCCGGTAGTGATCCTGCCTACGTAGCAGGAGATCCTGTTATTTGTGTGTTTATCACAGATATTTGTTCCTCAGTTATGGGTGTTTTCTAAGCATTTAAATATTATGTATCGAGATCTATCTATTATATATATCGTTGTATAGTACCTACCCATAACACAAGCCTTATAGAGCTTTCTTTGGGGCTAGCTCGATTTGATATATATTTTTAAGGTAGATACTCTTTCTTTCGTGACTTTCGAAATAAAATGTTATAATGCTTTTGTGGAATAACGAGAATTCTAAAAGATGATATACAAATACAAATCATCTTTATTGCTTAACCTCAAAATAATACCGCTACCTAAAGGTTGTCTGGAAGAGATCGCTTTTTAGCGATAAGACCGCCTGTTGTTTACCTCTTCTTTATGTGTTGTAATATTTGTACTGTTTCTGTATTGAGGTGTGCAATAAAGTATATTTGTATTGTATTGTATTGTAATTTTATAAGGAAACACACATAAAGAAGAAAAAATAAAAAGAAAAGCTAAATGCTTTCTCATATGTATGTGTCTGGTATGTATACTTTAATACCTTATCAACCTAATTAAGACGTATCCACATTACAACCAACGCAAAGTCATTTTGATAAGGCAGGTAGATTCACGGCTGAAATCGGCGCCTTTTGAGTATCTTACTGTCTCAAGTGTTCTTGCTATTAACTTAGATGGTACAAATTAATTTGCGTAGCTGAGTCGAGTTTTTGCTCAAACTAGTGAATTTTGGTCTCGAAGTCCAAAGACAACTCTAAGGTACCGGATTCATGTAAGGCTCACCTTATTTATGTTTAGATACAAAAATACAGCTATGAATTATTTTAAGCAAAAAACAACAAAATTTTATATATTACTTATCGAATCATCGACGCGACGTATCAATAGTAGTTTGGGTTTAAAAAACAATGTATATATACATTAACAGCAATCTTTTTTGTAAAAAGGATCAAGTGTTTCAAAAGTGGGCTTTGTTAGGCACTGGGTCAACAGTCAATGGTCACAGATGACATTTAAACTGATTATTTGACTCGCTTCATGTTCGAAAACTTCGAAAGCAATCAGAATTACCCCTGAACAAGTCGCGGTGGTATTTATCAGGACCTTATCATTGTCTTATCTTTGTATGCGGGCTGAGTGTCGACTAGCGACATTCGCAGGAACTTTAGTCTTACGCAATGATACAATATTATAAGTATTATAACTATATAAAATGGCTTACCAAAACACAACAAGCAAGTTATGACAATTTTTCATTTTTCGCCTACATACGCACTGAAAAGAATCTAGATAAAATGTATTTGTTTCCTTACAAGTGTATTCAATTTTTTTACATATGTAACACTGACAACATTAAAATTTATAAAAATAGTCATAAAACTCTTTCAATTTGACTCTCGTACTCGTAGCAATTTTTATCAAATCGCGCTTGTAGCATAATATACTTTTTGAGGCTACAAAAAATTGCGAGATAAAGAGTATTATATCATTATTGTGTATATATTCCGCAAACAATAAGGTGGGTAATGTCAGGCGTCTCCAGGATTGATAGGGTTCGAAACGAACACATCCGTGGTAACCTCGGAGTGAGAGACGTCGCCGATACGCTCCAAGAAAGTCGGCTGAGGTGGTTTGGGCATGTCAAAAGAAGGCCGCCAGAATACGTAGGCACCAAAGCCCTTAGTTTTGCCTTACCAGGCCCAAACAGAAGGGGCAAACCAAGGCAGTGTTGGCGCAATGTCATCGCCAAAGATTTAAACGCCTGTAGGTTATCGGAAAACGACGTCCAGGATAGAGCGAAGTGGAAGGAGAAAAGTAGGAAAGTAGACCCCGTCACAGTACGGGACAAACGCTAGGAGGATGATGAATAAGGTGGGTAATCATTAGTACCTACGTGTTACATCTGCGAAATGTAATCTAAGCTCCAAAGAAAATGGCGTACCAACGCGAGTGTATAAAGTGACGTTTCAAAATAATCTAAACGAGCTTAAAACAAGAGTTTTTTCGCAGTGGATTGTTATTATATTGCTTCTATTATGTTTCTTGATATTATTAGAATCCAAAATAAATTACTCGTACAATCATAAAAATACTTAAGAACTAGGGAATACATCAGCAATAAAATTAATTACAAATTAAACTAAACCTACACCACCCACCCCGAACAACCCACCCCGCATCGTCCCCGGCGCAAAGGTTGGCCGCGATGGACAACCTCTGCGCCAGGAAATAGATAGGATATTATTAGAATACATTTTCATAACGCACTTTTATATTTTACTTTTTTTTATTTGGTCACATGTGTGGCATCTCGTCAGTAGTCGGAGATGCCACTTCATTGAGGTGCGGAAACATTTTGTTAGAGATACCGACTCTAATACTATTTATTGCTGCTGCAGTCGTAATCCGAATGTATCAATCTTAGTGTAAACAAGAGCTTTCTTACTCCCAGTTTATAGCCATAAAGAACCAATTATGTATTCACTAAATAAAATGGAACATTCGTTGCAAAGCTTCCTAAGGCCATAATTTACAATATTGAGCCAGCTATTAAAAGCAAAAAGGGAAGTCGAAAATCCAACAAAGCGGTGAAGCCATGAAAAATCCGCTTTTAATAAATGGAGAAATGGGAATTGGGAATCCGATATCAGTGTACCAAATATGGCGATTCATTTATATTGCTTGCAAAGCGCAGGTTTTCACTTAAACAAACCAGTATTCAGGATGCTTTTAGCATTGGAGCTGTAGCTATAAATTTTAGAGTTTGTAGTTTTGTTCTAGGTACAAGTTGTATAATCTGAACGCTTGTCACAACTTGCGTTGCATTGTTGTGCGTTACTCCATACTTGAAATCGAGCTAGAGATATAGAGTCAACGCGTAGAGACAAATCAAGTAATTCTAAGTGATCAGTACCCCTAGTGTAATTTTAGTCGATAGCGAAACGTGACGTACGCGTTTGCGTTAAGTCTCATTTTGTATGGGTTTTTGAACAGCGCGCCAAGCGGGACGTTTTGGAAAGTCAAAAATCTCATACAAAATGACACTTAACGCAAACGCGTACGTCACGTTTCGCTGTCGAAAATATTTACACTAGGGGTACAGATCATACAAAAGATTTATTATAACTAACTTTTTAGTTATAATAAATCTTTTTTGAAACTACCAGAATAACTGAGCAACTAGTTTTGCTTGATAATAATTATGCTATTGATTTAGAATAGAATAAAATTGAGTGTAAATAATTTATTCAAAGTACACGGTTTGACGTACTGTGAATTTGTTACTTATCCTATGGGTATTACTCGTACCTACCAAATAATATTAAATTACAAATTAAAAAGTGGCTAGTTTTTAACACCGAGGAATCAATTTCAAATCTTATAATAACATAATCATTATTATAAATAGTTACAAAATCAGAACCATTCCAAACAATAATATACATAACAATCCAAATCGAAATAAAACAAAACATTACAAAATAAAACAATACATTGGTCAATTATAAAATAACAGTCATAAATTAGGTTACGAGTACCTAACCTACATAATGCCATAGCCACCCCCGATGCAAATGTACCCACCACGCTTAGCTCGCCGCATTACCGCGTTGAACCGCGATGGACGACCTTTGCATCAGGAAGAACCCAGAGCTGGGACTACCCTCTCCCGCATGCGTCTCCCGACTACTATTTCAAATCATACACATTCAATTCACTATTAACTGATGAATACCGCTTATAATGCTTATAAAAACTTTCAACTGTATTTAAACAAAATTATGGACGACAAGTTTGAACGACTGATTCCAAGGGGTTAATCTTTACATTTCCAGCCCTAATGCTAAGAACACTCTGTAGGCCTGATCTCGATTTCCATAAATAGAATCGTCATTTTTGCATATACTGGTTTTTAAGTCAACCTTGTTCATTCGCTAACCTATAGAAATACCTACAGGATCAAACGAGTATGCTTGAATTGAAAACTTCTTACAATCCCAATGAATAGGTTTTTTGGGAAAGGATCCCGTTGAAAGCAATGTTTCGGTTGAATGTGGTATTGATTTATTAGGATTCCGTACCTCAAAAGGAAAAAAACGGCACCCTTATAGGATCACTCGTGCGTCTGTCTGTCCGTCTGTCACAGCCTATTTTTTTTATGATAGAGGAGGCAAGCGATTACCGCCGCCCATGGACACTTGCAACACCAGAGGGGTTGTAAGTGCGTTGCCGGCCTTTAAGATGGGAGTACGCCCTTTTCTTGAAGATTTGAAGTTCGTTCCACAGTTTAGCTGTGCGAGGCAGAAAGTTCCTGGAGAAACGCACAGTTGAGGACTGAATGATGAATGATGCTGCGATTACATGAGGTTAGTATTTGTATTAGCAATATACCTATACTTTGGCTGGTAGTCGCTTTGAAAGGAACAAGGAGCCGATTAACCATTACTTTAAAGGTTTTAGTTACTGGACAAATGCCTTTACAAAGCGATTTGCACAACAACTATTGTAGGTAAATTCAGTAAGTTGAAATCAATATTTGGGGCTATCTCACCTACCAAGCAAAGCTTGTCAATACTATGGGAAGTTTGCCTATCTGTTTGTCTATCTAATTATAGTTTTGATTTTTGACTCGAAGGTTAGGTGGAAGAGATCCCTTATAGAGATGAGTTAGCCTTTGCATTTCAATTACAATAAATTTACTGTAAACCTGTGTATCATAGCTCTTTATGCACGGTTTTATCGCGCTGGATTTGAGTCCGAGCAAAAACTCCGCGCATTCTGGAGCTACTTTGCCTTAGCTATATGCACATATATGGATAATTTGCACAATACCGGTCCTAGAGAATGAAGGTGTGGAGGCAAGTGGGACTCCCCTACAATGTTCCGTGCATGTGTGCAAGTACCCAGTGACTTTGCCTTCTGAACTTAGCATCTGTAGATTTTAAAGGCAACAGGCGTCATGCAGCAGCTCCGGCTCCCTTCGCAGATATATTCCCATTTGTCTTTGCCGAGCACAGATGGGAAAAGGAGCATTTATATAAATCATTCCCACCTGTCCCTGCCTCATGTATGGCGGCGGTCACGTTGAGCGGAGAGGAATGGGAATGAACCCTTCGTATTTTTTCGTTTCGTTGCATAGGTTTTTAGTTCGTTGCCTACTAGTAACAAGTGCGGCACATAACATGTGATGAAAACATGAGAAACAAGTGAGCAACTTGTAAAAACAAGAGAGCCGGAGATACGCAGCCCGTGTGGCTTGATCTTAGGTGAAACATGCGCCACCCACTGCCTCGTCATAGTCAGTTAGTCAGCGATGGACTTAATAAAGGAAATCCAGTTACAGAACAATTAACCCAGGAATAGCCTCCAGTTAACCAGTTATGCACCAATCGGATTAACGCAACACTGCAGCTAAATCCCTAAAGCCCTTGTGTATGCAAGCTAGCAGTTGTCAATGCAGAAACCAATATAATTTTGATCTATACATCGGTAACAGCCATCAGTAAGTGGGGATCTAATGTATGCTGGTTAGAGCTTGAAACGATGGATAAGCAATGGAAAATACTCTGATCCAGTGAGATTACGTAAACGCATTTTGTAATACGTGTGAGCGGCCAACAGTTAACACTATTAGGTATAATATCGGCTAAACTACTGATTGATTTCGATTTTGTGATCCTGAATAGCAAATAGTAATTAAGCTGATCAATACCAAACAAGTTTTCCGATTGGATTAATATTATAATCGCGAAAAATAACATCTGACCTCATACGTTTCGTTTACTCGGGACTCTGAAAAGTTTTGAATGAATTTTTCCGCGATGTTTTGGTTGGTATTACGGGAAACTTTGTTTATTATAACCATCTTAATATTTTTTGGAATTCTGGACCACGACCCCAACATCACCCAGTATTGTCAAGATATCTACTGGACTCTCATACCTCTCAGAGTACGAACGAGCTAGATTAATAGGTATGATTTATAATATAAATGTTGCCGACGAATTGATAACATCCTCCTTTTTATTGTCTTCGGTTACCGTGCTAAATAAATATTGTAGGGGCATTCTCATACAAATTGACAAAGCCCCAAGGCATATGTTGTGGGTAGTACTCAGATAACGATATATATATTATACCAATACTTAAATATACGTACATGGAAAAAATCCATAACTCAGGAACAACTATCTGTGCTCATCAAAGAAATTCACGCCCTTACCGGATTCGAACCCAGGACCATCATCGGCTTCATAGGCAGGGTAGAGTCGCTACCTAATAGGCTAGACCAGTCGTCAGGGAATAAAACTATAAATTTAAAATACATCCCGATGCTTCGAACCCTTTATGGTCAACGGATGACAGGGGGGATGGGAACACTATAAATTTTAAAAGTTTTATTTCCTCATTTCTCTTAAATCGGTTAAAAATAACCAACTTCACGAAACAGTTTAAACGCAATCATTTTATATATAGTTCGTTCGCGTTTAGAATGCAGTAAAATCATTATTGTCGGCCGGCCTAGCTACGCCCGTAACCAATCAAATCGTTCCCAATTAGAAAATATAGTTTGACAATGATCATTTGAAGGCATATTTTCTAATTGGGAACCATTTGATTGGTTACGAGCATCGCTAGGCAGGCTTCTGATGATTTTACTGCATTCTAAACGCGAACGAACTGTAGTCTTCATTAGGAATACCTTCGAGGTGTAATAGTCGCGTAGTAATGAGTGAATATACATAAAAATAAAACCTGCCAAGAGCAAGTCGGGCCATGCTCAGAGTAGGGTTCCGTAGTTACTCTTCTGTCACAATGAGCTAAACTGGAGCTTAAAGTATGGTAGATTGTTAACCAAGGGATGAACTGTGTGTGTACGTCTTTTTACTATGAAGGGGAAACTTTTTGCGATAACTCAAAAACAGCTAAACTAATCATATCCGCTATAGTTTTCATTTAATGTCTTTCTTAAGCTCTACTTCAAGATTTTTTCATATTTTTTGGACCTATGGTTCAAAAGTTAGAGGGGGAGACACATTTTTTTTTCTTTTGGAGCAATTATCTCAGAATATATTCACTTTATCAAGAAATGTTTGTTGAAGACCCCTATTACTTTTGAAAGACCTTTCCAACGATATCCCACACTGTAGGGTTGAAGCAAAAAAAAATGTTCACCCCCACTTTACGTGTAGGGGTGGTACCCTAAAAAAAATACATTTTTAGATTTTATTGTACGACTTTGTCGGCTTTATTGATTTATATATCCATGCCAAATTTCAGCTTTCACGGAGCAAAGCCTCGGACAGACAGACAGACAGACAGACAGACAGACAGACGGACATGGCGAAACTATAAGGGTTCCTAGTTGACTACGGAACCCTAAAAACAATACCGACGACTTGAGAATATTCTCCGTTTTTGAAATCAGTACTAAACACATCTTATTCAATAAGTTCCGCTTTAAAATTACCGTTATGGCAAGGTTGCATATAAAAAAGCTGGCAATATTATTTGTATTGAATTCCTCCTCAGAAACGTCCAACCTTTTTCGCAAATACTGTATTTCAGCTAAGGGTTGAAGCGACTTTAAAAGCATCCCTTAATCTCGGGCACACAAAAAGTGAAGGGATAAGCATGACTTGGCAAAAGGCTTCAAAATCAATGCCCTTCACATATGCGAGAACCATACTGATTCGTGAAAATCTTTAGGCTTAGATTTGTAAAATAAATGAAAAGTATTTATTTCGAATAACTACGACGGACTCGTAAATATTCTTAGTAGACTTACGTTCGCTAAATAATTTTTCTACAAAATTAATTTCATATGGGATAGCGCATATCGTTACTGGTGAATTTCCAATATGACTTGGAACTCCGGTAGCCATTTAAGAAGTTTAAGACTCTTACGGTAGATGCCGCTAGGGCCTCCCAATGGCTCATATATGGTGGAAATATTCGCTGTATTGGGTACGGTTTTGGTAGCGCAGATGGCAAAGCATTGTACTAGTGATCCAGTCGTTGAAGTCCCACCCAAGACAATGAATTTTTCCAAAATAATTTTATTCTATATCTATTTATAAAGATAGTTACAATAAATATAAACTGCTGGAAATATGCATTCCGTAGCAGTGTCTCATATACGGACAGTCAAAACTTTCCGCTATCCTCAGAAAATGTAACCTCTGTGCCGTTATCAGACACAGGATAGGGTTGGGGCTGGCCCGCACCCGGCGCACCAGGAATGTGCATCGTTTGCGGATAGTTGCAGAGAAGAAGAAGTTATATATAAGTTTGAATTTTAATATATAAATAAATTAAAAAAAAAAAACGGTCACTATCGCACTATTAAGGAAGGCAGTCCACGCGCGGTTTTGTGACCATCCCTGCCCGCGTTGCCAACATGCCAATCGTTAACACTCCATAGCGAATAGAACCAAACTGTTACTGTCGCACTATTAAGGAAGAATGATGCGAGCTAACTACGCTACAAGTACTACAGTAAAATAATAATGTTAAATATAACATATATGTGTTGTGTTATTAAATTAAAGCAGTGTACATTTTTTTCTTTTTTTACATTTCATAGGTACATATTACATTCCGAAAAACTCTTTAGTCCGAGCCGGGGTTTGAACCCACAACCGTAACCGTACATATAATCATACCTATTTCTCGGAGAGGTAGGCAGAGGCTACTTATTTCTTCTTGCTACGATCCTGACATACCTCTTTCGCTTCCTTCACTTTCATAACATTCCTCATACACGCTGGCTGGTTTAGGTTGCCCATGACCTGGGCTTTCTTCAAGATTTCCACGTTTTGATCAGAGAAAGTCAGCTAAGGTCTAACTCTTCCAGCTCCCTCTTCTACTTCTCCCTTTTACCCTCTCTTTCGTAGCCTTCTTTCACTCATTATTTCCACGTTTCCAAACCATCACCATCTCAACATACCTTTCTCAATTTTGGTCTTCGTATAAAATTATCAACAATGGGTCCATTGTATAGGTATTATAAATGTAAAAGTTTCTATTGTTTGGCTATTTATTACAGTCATGCTTAAACAACAAAACTAACTTCAGATAAAGTTTACCGAATTCTTAGGGCACAAAATCGCTAAAAATTACTTACATATTATTTAAATACAAAAATCATAAAATATAATGTAATAAATAAGGGGTTAATTTACACTATCGTTAAATCTTCAGATCCCGAAGACACTGTAAGAGTTATAAGAATCATTTCATTATTCAGGCGTATATTCTGATTTTTACTCAGGTTATACTTACTTCGTTTTTTGGACGACGTTCCGGTGTGTGATCGAGACAGCACTATGCATGTCTATAGCAATATTTTACTCGCACTGCGGCAATCACATAACCACACCATTTGATTTCAATAAATTAATTTTAAAATCCAGTGGCGTCATGTTCGCTCTTTTGTAACTTTATTCTAGAGCGAGCGCAACTGAAGTAAATATGATACGAATTTCCGAAGCTTCCGAACAACTCCTTTATACTTAAGATACATCATAAAATTCCGTTGGCAATTTTGATGTAAGCCTCCATTGGTTACGCCCCGCTAAATCCATGTTTACGTTTATTCGAAAACGAGGCGTAAAATTCGCACAACATTCTATTCAATACATGAGCTCAAAATCATACCACACACATAACCTATGGGTATGACTAGAAGAAGGGATTAAGTACTTTCATGCATATAATTCAAAGTCGATTTTCCATTGACAAAACAATTTGGATAAGTCATTACGAAAGCAGATGGAAATAAAAGAGCGAGTCCGTTTTGTATGTCTATTATAGTGGGCTTATACAAAATGTCATCGTAGCTTCCATGCAGGAGCCATATTTGACTTCGTCCCTTTTTTAGCATTTATGTTGAGTATGCCAGCTATTTTGTTATTTAAATTATTAAAATGTTTGGTCTTGATAAGTACATACATTTCATATGATTTCATGACCCCTGACATTGGCAGTTCAGCCCGCGTAGCCAACGTGCTAATCGTTAACGCTTCGTAGCGTATCATAGTCATCTCTCTCTATCACTCTTCCATATTAGTGCGACAGTGACAGTTGCGTTTAGTTCGCTACAGAGCGTTAACGATTGGCACGTTGGCTACGCGGGTAGGTCACCTATTACCATATTTAAGAAAGTTTCTAAACTACATAGTTTGGGATAATAACACAGTCAAAGCATCCGTGTCCGGGTCAAGGCGTCCGACACCTCAGTTTTCTATAGAAAGACCACGTGATCATCGATCGCCCGCCATAGAAAACGAAGTGTCGCCTCGGCCCGGGTCCGGACTATTATATCGTGAGTCATGCTTAATATTAGCACAAAGCCACTATAGTTCATAAATTTGAATTATTGAGTTCTATGAACTAGGAAAGAATTAATTTATTGGGCATTTCTAGGTAATTTTAGGTCAAAATAGTGGGAATCCGTTTTATATTCGGTATTGTATTCTGATTAGGAAAAGTAGAATGTCATCTTTTTTAGACGATTTTTTTTCTATGCTACATTTTGTTAATCAGAACATGATACCGGATATGGCCTTAAATAAATCCTCACTGTTTTTGTTACATCCTGTATTGTATTTGACACATTATAATAAACGGAAAATGCCCTAAAAATTTCTCGGGAACAGGACTTTATTTATTTTGCAAGGGCAAAGTTAAGGCAAAACTTTAAAAGGTCAAAGTTGGTTTGACAGAAAAAAAAAACCACGAAAATATGTCTATATTTAATTGTATATCGATACCCTGCATATTATAGCAGTATAATTTTAGTATAAAATAGCTGTAGTCCGTTTTTTTAGCATTAGAAAGAAGGTAAGCGATTTTGACGTGTCTTTTTAGTGAAGAACACTTTTGAAAAATAAGTTACGGCAAATATGTAACAATTATATATCATTTCATATACGATCATTTATATTATTTTGCATTCATAAGTAATCGTTACTGATTTTAAAAAGCCGTTTTTCAATAAAAATACTTGTCAAGATTGTTTAGCTTTTTTCTAAAGGATGACTCACGTTACACCGGGCCGTGTCCGTTCCGGAGCTTCCGGGGCGTTCTTTTTATGGAAAGCGTCACGTGATCACCTGTCATCTGTCATAGTCGTCATAGAAAAGTAAGCGCCGGAAGCTCCGGCCCGGACACGGCCCGGTGTAGCGTGAGTCATCCTTAATGCTAAAAAAACGAACTATAGTGATATAGCCGATAGATTTGACTAGCAAAATTTTAATCAGAAGTATACTTTCATAGTTAATGACGCAAAACGCGATCGCCAAATATTCCGTTATAAGTTCCGCCCGGTGCACTATATTTTTTGTTCCTTTAATTTTATGGCTTTGCGTCACTTAAGCCACTACTTAAATCAACCATCGCTCAAAAATACAATTACCTTTAAGGTACTCCGGTAATAGACACTCATAACGTATCTATATTGAGAAGATAAGAAAACAAACTCGTCTATAACCTTATACAAGTCCGCGGGGAAATATATTAGTTGAACGTGAGTTCGATATTTCAAAGCGCATTGTTTGCGAAGTCTTCACAATGAATTATAAGCATCATCGATCATACCGGCCCTAAAATACCTTTTACAAACTTAATGGATACTCTGTAGTATAAGTCTGTTTAATTTTATAGTACACAGGTAAGACTATCATATATTGACTCCGCATTACGTGTACAAAGCCTTTATGGTGACTTGCGGTTAACACATACTTAGGCGCTCTTTATGTACCGTTCGGATTTAGACTTTACCAACAGTAATGCAGCGCGACATTACTGCCGACTGCATTACTGCCGCAAATGTCAAAAATTGGGCAGCAAGATAGTTTTTGACATTTGCGGCAACAATACAGTCGGCAGTACCTAAAGTCATACTAAGTACTACAATACTGCTACAGTAATTTTGGCAATCGAATTACTGCAGAAAACGTCAAATTTAAATTAATTATTCGGTAAATTACCTTTTTGACATTTCTTGAAATGCAGTCGGCTGCATTACTGCAGCAGTAATGTCTGAATCCAAACGGTTTGAACGAATAGTTCGAACTTTATACTTGTAAAATATTACATTGTATCTTACATAATTTTATAAACTATAATTGCATTTCGCAGGTCATATTTGGTTTCTCTTCATTAGTTTCATATTGTATTTGTTAATCAATAGATAGATAGACGTACGATGAAATGAACGGCCAGTAGTTTTAGGATTCCTTTGGCCATTTTGACAAGAATGAAAACCTAATACTTAATTAAAATAATAAAACCTTAACTAAATGTACTTACGTCGTTTACTTTTTCTGCTTTGCTCAGTTCTTATTTGCACCCAAATTATCTGAAAATGAAAATAATATGTTTGATCACATCTACATCTTAGAGCCACAAAAAACTAACCAATAAGTAATTTTAACTACCCCATGAATTAAAAAAATACTTTCTTCTTTAAAGAATACTTATCATGCAATAAAAAACACAAGACTTATAAACTTGAATGTTTAAGAAGTAAATTGATTAAATAATCGTGCCTCATACAATTAAAAAAACCGTAAGTTCAAGTCCTACTTACTACTACTAGTTACTAATTTTATTATTTTCGATCTTTCCTTAAATAGCCCTTTAATTGACTATATAAATATAAGCAGTACACCCCAAGGACTTAATAAGGTCGGTCAAATAATCTCATTAGTTATTTTGTTTCCTTCATTAAAGCTATTTTAAAAACGAAACACAGGCCCATTACTCGGCATAACTTACTTGTAATTGAATTTGGGCCCACTTATGTTTGTTAGAGCTATTTAAATTGCTGATTGGAATGCGAAGCAGGTTTGTTTTTCTTTAATGAGGTCACATTTTATTGGTGCTACGTATTTTTTTTTCATAGTGAACTTATTTATATGGTAAAAGAAACTTAAACATGTACCTATCCATATTTTTGGAGCGTCAAATGAATTTACAAGTAATAGTATGTGTTTCATATATATATGATATAAATCTTGAACTTTAAATGACTGGAAGAAGAATGACTCGTACCTATATATAGGTATAATTAGGAAGAATACAATGACATCAGTAATATGCCTAGATCGTGTTTGTTTCATACTGATGTCATTGTATCGACGCAACTCGTGTCGATTTAAAACACTCCCTTCGGTCGTGTTTTAATTTATCGCCACTCGTTTCGAATTTCCTATTTTTCGCACTTGTATCGTAATGTACTATTATCATGTATGTACTTAATATGCATTGCTGATGAAATTACCGCCATTTGACACGTTTGGAAAGTTTTATTTCATTTAATTTTAATTTAGTTCTTTATTTCGGGCCAGTTTGCCCATAGATTGTTAGTTATATACAGACTTACAATACTAGTGTTAGTACATCTTCACCTAGGTCTCACAGCTTTTCATTTGGGGTCTTGGTACACAGGACGATGAGCAGACGCCCAGTGACAAAAAAATGGACAGTCCCATCTCTCCGCTATATCTACCAGCAAGCTGTTGGTGCTACCCCGCAGGCGATACATTTTGAGGGGCGATTCTTTCCCTCATTATTGCATGAAAATCATCCATTCGTGTTTGCGCAAACATGCCTGAGGCACTGCAAAAGCGTGGTAGCCCCAACAGCATCCTAAAGCCGTTATTTAATTGGACACGCAGAGCACTGTAAGCGCGCTTCGTATAATTGATCCACAGGCTGCACGTGTAGAATGACTGGCAATACAACATAAATAATGTTTTATTGACCTGTACCCCTAGTGTAATTTTAGTCGATAGCGAAACGTGACGTACGCGTTTGCGTTAAGTCTCATTTTGTATGGGTTTTTGAACAGCGCGCCAAGCGGGACGTTTTGGAACGTCAAAAATCTCATACAAAATGACACTTAACACAAACGCGTACGTCACGTTTCGCTGTCGAAAATATTTACACTAGGGGTACTGTACAACGCGCAAACCTGCGAATCAATTTAAATCAATTTAAAATGACTTAAATAGGCCTTAGCTCGCTTCTCAAATGTTATGATTTTATTTTAACTGCTGTTGTTTCTCAGTTTAAATTGGTATTTTAAACGGTTTTGATTGAAAAGTTACTACTCAATTAAATATGCCTAATGTTTTCAAAGGATTTAAAAGTTTCAGCTCAAAGTTTGAGTTCGGTTGCAAAATAAACAATGGTGGCTGTAATGGTGTTTATAGTGACACAAGAAATAATGAATGTACCGTTCAAATTCAGATTACATTAGTATTACTCGTGCAGTAATACAGCTTGACATAGCTGCGAAATGCATTGCTCCCCCAAATGTCAAAATTGATGATGCTGTCCGGATTTTTGACATTTGCAGCAGCAATGTCACGCCGCGATACTGCAGCAATAACACCACCGTGACCTGAATCCAAATGTACCTATAATGGATTAACTTTTCCTGAACTATTTACTATCAATAACGTCATAACGTTTGCCCACTGTGCACAGTTGCATTCATCCAGGCAAATAGACGAAATTGATAACGAAAACGACCGCGCTGTGAGCACACACCTACCATTTTTTGAGCTAAAACCCGGACGTATTTACGAGTATTTTTTGTCCACAAAAACATGATGGATGTCTGGGTAGAGCTTGCGTGTGGGATATATGGGCTTGCCTGAAAGTAACAATTCCTAATAGAAAACGATAACCATAGGGGTCATTTATAATTTATAAAGACAGATATGAGGTATTCATATGAACAGTGTTTTTCTATCCTTAGTAAAAGGTGAATATAGGTCATACTGAGTAACATTTAGGTACTATGAGACCAACCTAGAAATAGTGAAAAACATGCTGGCGTTTCCATAGAAAAAATCCACATTTGATTAATCAAAACTGTAAGTAAGATACATTTTTACTGGATTTCTTGGTTGGTCCCATAGTAAGAGATGCTCATTATCACCTTATTTTCCTCGCAACGGCCTAACGGTGAAAAAAAAAATTCTCAATTATTTGCCTGGCGGGTAGATGTTCTATTTAATTAATAATTTGATTTTATGAACAACACGAATCTAGTAAGAGATCTTGACATTCATACTTGTTCTCATCGGAATTTAAATTTAAACAGTGGAATGCAGCACAGTGGTAGTACTATCATAGATATCCTACTTCTTTTAAGAGACTCCTTAAGCTTCATTTTTTATCTGCTCCGTGATACTTTTATAGTTTCCTTTAGTCCTTTTCTTTATAGCTGGATTTGTTATACGCAATTTAGGTAGTATACATATGTATACTGTGTATTTATTTCTATTTATTTATATTCTGTTAGTTAGTTAGTTTGTGTATATTCTGTTAGATTTCGTTTATCGCTGCATCTGGAACGCCTACTGACATGGCATACATTTTTAAATTGCGCTACCTAAAGGTTGTCTGGAAGAGATCGCCCGTTGTTTACCTCTTCCTGAGTTGGTGTATTCATTATACTGTTTTCTGTATTGGGTATTGTAAATAAAGAGTATTTGTACTGTATTGTATTGTATACATCATAAAATTTTCACACGTCATTAGTGCATATAAAGCATTCGATGGGCTGGCGAAAAGAGCTTTTTCAAACCTTTCATGATTTTGGGGTTAGTCCCATGGTAGGTAAAAAAAAAAGTCTTATTACTAAGCAGCGCTTTTTACAAGTTTCTACAACTCTATACTATAAAATATGCTGTCATCATCTTCCTAACGCTGTCCCAGCTTTTTGCCACAGATGGAAGCCTAGGATCCCAAGATTTAGCGTAAACAATAGCTTATTTACGAAAGCGACTATCATCTGAATTTCCAACCCTGAGGGGAAACTACCTTTTCCATTTTTCTCACGATGTTTTCCTTCAAATGTAAAAATCTAATGATCGTACAAAGTTCCTGGTAACTCATTGGTACGAACTGGGGTTTGAACTCGAGATCTCCTGATCGAAAGTCGCACGTTCTTACCGCTACCGCTGCTAAGATGACCTACCTATATATTCACCTAGCAAAACCTGGCTAAGGTCTGAGAAAAAACATCTTGTATAATGACGCGCAAAGTCAAATTCGCTGGTCTATAATGTTTACTTTGGAATGACGCAAATGTAGGACGGTAACAAAGTTCCATTTGTAAACGGAGCTCTTTTGGCGACCTAAACTTGTCTAATTTTCCCCTCTATTTTATTGCACGATACACGAAACCCAGCGGTTAATACCAACTTGCCACTTTTTGCCGCTTCACAGTGAGATTGGATTATCTGTGTTTGGCGGGAGCGTTGAGTTTTTGTAACTCCAATGAAATTGGGCTCACGGCAAGTTCGCGTGAATAAAAAACCTTTAAAAATAAATGTTTTTTCTATTTATGCAAAGCTGTTGAGTTTATGCAGTTAGGTACCGACATACATACAGGTATATTTCTAAAAAGAGACGTCAAATTGTTCTTATTCAAGATAAATTAAGGTCATTTAATCTGCAAGAAAAAATACCTGTCATGTTTTTCTTCCTTGCTCACTGTAAAATACCTATTTGGGAGTTTTAGCAATCATTGGTTGTCTGTGTTTTCGCTAATTGGGGCATTGCAGAAAAATGTCAAGTACGTGATACTCTTTTTAACGCTTCAGATAAAGCTACAAAACCGATATTTAGCATGATTCTCACGAAATTCAATACAGATTTCTGCTGGTTATTAAGTTAGCTGTTGCCAATGTTGCCATACGTGGCACTTCTCCGACAAAGTAGATATTTTTGTGAAATGCCTTTTTAGTTGAGCAACAAACATACAATAAATCGAATAAATCTTCAACTGTTATAAAAGTTTTACCGGTCAGAGGTCCTGTTTCCCGGAAAAATCTTAACACCGCGAACTAGCATTTTTCACGCCAACACAACGAAATCTAGCGGGTAATTCGACAACTGACATGAACTCCTTGCAAATAAATCTAGGAAACACAGGAGGATGGGCAAGAAATGTGAAGGCATTTTTCAAAGATTGTTACCCGATTACCAGTATACTAGTAAACTTAGTACATTTTCGAACGTGAAGACATCAATCTTAGAACCATGAGCTGTAATGAGCGATGTAGGCATCGAGAGTAGCATTCCCAACGCCCATGAAATATATATTTTTATATAGGAGGCAAACGAGCATATTAATCGCCTGATAGTAAGCAATTACCATCGCCTATGGATACCCCGAGGGTGCGGAGTTTTTGGATTGGCAACGAGCATGTAACACCTCTGGAGTTGCAGGCGTATATAGGCAACGGAGTCTGCTTACCATTAGTCGGGCTGTAAAATTGTTTGCCACTGACGTGTGTAATGGCTCCTCTACACGATGGCCCAGCGTAGGCCAGTCCAAGGGATGCATTTATGCGTTAGAGGGAGCAAGTGATATTGCTATCTCATTCCACCGCATAGCTGCGTCCCTTAGACTGGCCTATGCTGGGCCATAATGAGGAACCCTAAAGTACGTTGGCATTTAAGATGTGAGTACGCTTTTTTTCTTGAATTTTTGAATGTAAGTGTAAAAAAAGTCTCGGGTGAAATAAAAGCTACCTACTTATTTATAGGTCTCGCATAACAGAACTGATTCCCTACAGATGTTTCGCTCGAAATAACATACTCGGAGTTTCATTGAAATAGCTTAGCGAGAACGGGTGCGGGTGAGTCGTAAAAGATTGAGCGAACTCTTTGACTTGCATTATGCTATTATGTTGATGTTCGTGCAGTGTATATATAGGTGGTACAAAAAAAAACTGTCATTTTTTTCGTGTCAGTCAGAGATAAATTTAATTTATACTTAAGAAAAAAAGGATCAAGCTGTTCAATCGATCTTTTTCAACTTACGCGGTTACGCATTTTAAAGCCTAGCCTTTCAAAGATTGCAAATACTCGAGAATTTGGGACGGCTACCGCCGTAGTCTGGTAGCCTAGTGGTCAGGGCGATATCCGCGAAAGCTGAACTCGGTCACTGGAAGGCTTGGTCACTTCTTACTATGACATCCATTTCAGTTTCAAGTCTTATCAAGTCGTCTCCTTCACAATTTTTGTAGACATCTCTTCTAAATACCTATAACTGATATGGATGTGTTCCTCGTTATCTCCAGAATACGAATCGACCGGTTTTAGTTTATGGAGGGGGGGACAAGTCGAAATAAAGGGGGGACCATCATTGATATTTGTTCACATTTTGAGTGCTATGGGACCGATCGCTTCGTGTGAGGTGTCGTTTGAAAGATAATTAAACGTACTATTATTCTTTTTTAATAACCGTAGTCATAACTGTAGTCGTTTACAAAATATTTGAAAATATACGATTTTTTACCATGCATGGATGGCATAAGTACTGAAAAAACATGCTTCTAACTCATTCATTTATAAGTTTACCGCAATCAATGTTCTTACAAAATATACGGTAAATTGCATTAGCTTTCCAAATATATAAGTTTTATTGGTGTATGATATTACAGAACCAAGTAATGATGTATTGCACTGGTACCCTAACATACTCTTAGACTCGCCGGAGCTCGTGACCAATCAGAACACGATCAGGTGTCGGCACCTGATTGATGAGCTACGTGTCAGTTACCTACCGGATGTCAAGGGTGTGGGAGAGTAGTAATTTTGCGAATATGGCTGTAATTTTGCAAATCCACGACGGCTGTGTAGGTGGATGATGAGCTTTATTACACGTGTTGATAAACTTGTTGAATATTACACCATGAAATTGGGAGTAGTTTTCGCATTTTATGTAATTGAGATGAAAATGAAATGAGATGATAGAAATTGTTCAAATTTAAGTAGCTAAGTAAGTAAAAAAACACTGTATCTCAGACAAGCGGAATTGAATAAAATTGTAAACTGATTCGAAAAACGGAGAGCAGAGACTTCTGGCATTAGCGTTAACTGCCTCTCGTTAACAATTTAGAACATAAATAGATCGTGTCATTCACGAAGACGCGTGACTTGTATTGTTATGTTATTAAAGTTTAAATTTGACAAATCTGCGCGTCATCGTGGATACTAACTATACTGCCCTTATTGCACAATATACTATTCAAAGAAAAATGTTGTACCTTCGTCCTTGAATGTAAAATATCGTATATCAGCTTCGGTTTAGCGTTAATATTTGTTAAAATTTCAATTACAAGTTTTCTGTCTCGTATCGTAGTCCAATCCACCATATGGAATTCCTCAGTCCAAACTATCTCTTGAGCCATTATTGAAGTCTTTTGAAAGAAAACTCCAAAGACTGCTCTTTGACAGCTGACCTGGAATGACGTACGACGCTTCGATAGGAAAACATTCTTCAAACATTACCACTTCCATTCGATTTACTACCCTGTTACTAACTAGGTAAGATTTAAACTGATCTGAATAGAAAACAAATCCATAAAATGGCCGACACATTTACGACTAGAATTAAAGTTTTGATTGACTACAAAAATATGCATTTGGAATATTAAAACGCTGACAGGCGATGCATATTTTTTATAGGTTTTAGGTCATGCCGCTATTGTTAATGTAATTTTGCAAGTTTTGCATTTTTAGAGCTACTGGTACAGTGCACATTGCACATCTGTGTGGGTATGTATAAGTAAGGTAAGGTGGGGTAAGGCTATCACCAGGGCTAGAAAAACTTGTATGGAATCCTCATATTGTGTGTCTTGGCCCGACCAAAATAAACCATGATCATCTTAACCTTACCTTACATACCTTACTAATTACAAAAATAAGTATTTTTTAAATAAATAATAAATAAATAAATATTATAGGACATTATTACACAAATTGACTAAGTCCCACAGTAAGCTCAATAAGGCTTGTGTTGAGGGTACTTAGACATCGATATATATAATATATAAATATCTATTAATACTTAAATACATGGAAAACGCCCATGATTCAGGAACAAATATCCATTGCTCATCACACAAATACATGCCCTTACCAGGATTTGAACCCGGGACCATCAGCTTCGTAGGCAGGGTCACTACCCACTAGGCCAGACCGGTCGTCAAATTACTGATAATTTAAGTTACCAACTACTTATACCTATTTTACTGTAGTATTACAAATTGTACAAGGTTTTATTCCTTGAATGGTATAAGACAATTTTTATTAGTCCAAAAACTATCAAATTATATTCAACAACACATTAATATTAATCTTAATCTACTACTAATCTTAAAATCGGTAGACGCCACACCCAATACCAAAAAGATCAACAATTTACGTATAGGATATGAATTAACTTGATTAGTTGGCTACAAAAAAAACTTTTAGTAGATTAGTACACACAATAAGCACAAAGCTTTATTCAAATACGCAATCAACGAAATCAAAGCTTAAAAATAGTATAAGCTTTACGTAATAAATTGTAATTAACTTTGTCAGTTCTTTAAATTAAATTTGCCACTTTAGGAAAAATCTCAAGCCAAGGTGAGGGGAATGCCTAAAAAGTCGAGCGTGAATAGAATTCGCAATGATTTAGGACTGGGGACGGTAGGCGAATGTGGCTGTGAAGATAGCAAAGCTTTATAACAAGTTTCGGCATATAACCATCTTCTGAAAAACCCGATTTTCTTTCATAACTACAAAAAAAAAATTGGGAAAACAGAAGTACCTTCTAACTAATCCACGACTATCTACACGAAATTGGTAGAAAAACATAAGGCAGTATTAATTCCGATGCCAGAAGGGCAGTTTTATGAATATATACTATATACGTGTTAGATAAATATGGTAAAAATGTTAAATAAGGTAAGTTACGTATCGTCTAATTTTTTTTTAAATCGTTGACGTATATTTACGACGGGCAATACATAAAATTTGGCATTCAGTTACGATTAAAAATGATGTACAAAATGTGAAAAATATTCACGCGGTGCTACGCCCGTAGCCTGTGTTAGTGAGTCGTATCGTAGAACACTCCTAGCAGCAGGCGTATTCTGATTTCAATAACAGGTATTAATCTGGATTAGCTTTGGATATGATCTATCAGTATCAAAAGTGACTTTGAAAAAAAAATGTCTCTTTTAACACTGACAGATCGTATATTATCCATTACAAATCCAGATCAAAATATATAACTTGTTATTACAATCAGAATACGCCTCAAGGGCTCGGAACCGATTTTGATGTATCTGTTAATATCGTTCCAAAATAATTAATTGTTTTATTGTTCCCTTCATTCATACCTAAACCGGTTAATTGAAGGAACGCCGATTAGAAAAATCTTTAATTGTTCCTTCTCTTTATTTATACGAACAGAGAACGAAATATTATCGTTCGCGAGGAACGATACGATAAAAACGAAATGTTTTAAAAAACAATCAAAACTGAATAATGGAATAAAAACAAAGTATCAATAAAAATCTTCAAAGCAATACATTAAAAACAGACGTATTCAAAACGTGCCAATAAATAATGCCTTTGAAGTAGGGAAATATTAATACAACACCTACTAAAAAAAAATAAGAAAACAAAGTTACATATTCACTAGTGCATAAACACAGTAAATAAATCCAGCGTTGGCGGTTAAGGCCATGACAAAGGATAGCAATGTCTTTTGTCGTGTAAGGGAATCGGGGGCGTAAGGGAATTGGGGGCCAATAGCACAGTAATGTAAACAGACAGTAATTTGTGCACTACATGACGTGACGGGTTCTGGCAAGATATCAGTGCTTTACTTGAAAGTGTGAAAGAAAGAGTGAGAGTCTGAACCTTTTTTGTTTTTACTGCAATGTACACAGTGTACTGCAACCAATTCCATTTTTCGTGTTATGTTTTTTCTGATAGTTAAATTGTGTCCCTCTTAGTTTTTACTGTTTGTTAATACGAGTATGTGCCTGCCAATTTTTCGCTTGCCATATGGTCGAGATTTGAAATTTGAAAACATTTATTTCATGTAACTATGACACATACATTTTGTTAGTAAAAAACAGTTTCCAAAGCCTAAAAATTATACCTAAACCTACACACTTAACCTACCAGTTACCACTGTATGGAGCCCATAGGGTAATGTAGTCCCGCACAGTGTAGCATTAGCTTGTATCTTTATATGAATAACCTGTCAAGGCGTCCTTATGGCAAGCAACAAAATGGGGCATTTTCCGGCCGCAGCCACATATATTTGTAAATTGTGTGCTTGCAGCAATCAAAGAAATGTTTATCTATCTAAATGAATAAATTATTAGTTACTTTTTATTTAGATATAAATTTTATTCTAGGAAAATATAGGGTAAACTCAAGGCCACGATCGCGAGTAATTATTAGGTACTTATTTTAGTATACTGTAGTTTTAGAGCTAGATTGGTATACAACTGTGTGGGTATTTAATATATAATTAAAATAAAATCCAAAAATCAAGCTTTTGTTTTCCTATGTTTTTTTTTACGGCCTACACAGTTTGGTGACACAGAGACCAGAGTATTTTTTATGCAAAACCAAATTTTTGCGAGCCCAAAGGGTAAACTTTAGCCGATAAGGCTGAAGGCTGATTCACAATTAGGTACAAATAGTAAAAAAAAAACATTGTATTATTTATACGGGTATCTGGTACAGTTTTACTTTCAAAATATAAAATCCTATTAAAATATAACTTCTGAAAATGAACACATCATTACTTATAATACTGATAAAATCTTACTACGCAAACAAGAAATATTGTCCTATAGAAAACAAATAATAAACATTCGTTGTTCCCCTTCGTGTTGACACACGCATTAACTATCCTTGAACTTTGACGTCATGTCCGTCAATATTTCTTTATCGTGACAGCCAAATTTATTGTTGAATCCATTATGAGACAGGTTGTTGCCTAATAGGAATTTAAGGGTCTCAAACCACGTCACAGACACGGATTTAGTAATAGTGTTTCGTATAGAATCGGCTTACTTACTGATGTGCTGTCAAGAAGTATCCAGTTCTAAACGAACTTTTCACATTGAAAATTTTCGGATACATCATATTTTTGTATGGGGATCGATCTTTTTCAAAAATTAAAGTTTCTTAATTTTTTGAAACCTTCCACAACTTAGACAGAGACTCCATCCTACCCTGAATTATCTCACGTCGCCAAAAAAATACGGCAGTTTGGCCAAAGATTGACCAAATCTAGTTTTTGAATCAAGCATTCATTATGAATCAAGCATTCGTAACGTTGGTGTATTATCCAATAGGCGAGCGAAGCATCCCTTTTCCAGCTTGGGTAAAAATGCTTTCGTTTTTGATGACCGGTCTGACCTAGTGGGTAGTGATCCTGCCTATGAAGCCAATGGCCAATGGTGATGAGCACAGATATTTCCTCCCGAGTCATGGATGTATTTGAGTATTTGTATATTATGTATATCGTTATTTAAGTAGGTACCCACAACACCTTATCCCGCGGGACTAAGCCAAGGTGTTGTGGGTACCTACTCAAATAACTAATTGACTAAGGTCAATTATGTCCCTATAATATTTATCTATTTATAATGTCTGGCTGTTTTCCTAATACAAATCGCATTTTACAAGCAACACACAGCAAGGCAAATTATGAGAAGTGTCTGAATAATAATTACGAAAAAATTAATCAAGCAAATATTAAAACTCATATTAATGACGCTGCCAACCTGAGCAGAATAGCAAAAGATAGAAATAATTTCCGAGAGATGGTCGCCGACGTCAGATGATGACATGGCACAACAAGAAGAAGAATCAAGCAAAAATGTATTGTAGCAAGTTATAATCTTTAAGGACATAGGTAACTAATCCTTCCATGTCGTATATTTTTACCTATTTACCTTGAGAAGCTGGAATAGCAGTAGCTTGCCATTAACTGGCCCGAGTACCAAAATTTCCCTCTAAACTATTTACCAACATTGTTTTGCGTAGTCACATAAACTTTAAAAGATGGCATCCTCACGCATATATGTTATATTTTATGTTTCCTGGACAAACCCTTGCCGTAAAATATGCATCATATTTCCGCTCACGGTTGCCACCGGCCTGTTTTAAATTTTAGGGTCTTTTCGCATATTTCACTTGAATTTTTAAAATGAAAGAGTATACTACTACGTTGTATACTTAAATGATTTATAAGTACCTTTTTAACATATACATAATTAAAGTACCTATTAGTATATATTTTGTAAGGCCAGATATGATGTAATTGCTTTAACGGACAAGGCAGATATTTATATATACTAAGTACGTAGTAGTAACTATATATTAGGCCACATAAGGGCTCATGCTAGACAACGTCTCTAATGATTATTTAGGGTATTGCGTGAGGAAATAGATCCAACACGTAGAGGCCATTTGGAGAGCTTTAATGTTATGTAGAATGCCTGCTATAACCCGTTCACAGGCGCAACAATAGACACCCATGAACCAGTCGCAGCAGGCATAGGGACTATTGTAAATAAAGTGAACATTCTATGGATTGAAGTTTGGGTGGACAATGAGACTGGGTTATTGCAAAGACGTCCAGGCACCTGCCATAAAGGGATCTACTGATTACCAGTTCGCAGGACGATTGCGAATTGCGAATAACTGATAGGCCGATATCGTTTTTATTTTATTTTATACTACGTCGGTGGCAAACAAGCATACGGCCTGCCTGATGGTAAGCAGTATCCGTAGCCTATGTACGCCTGCAACTCCAGAGGAGTTACATGCGCGTTGCCGACCCTAACCCCCGCCCATCCTCGTTGAGCTCTGGCAACCTAACTAACTAGTAATCACTGGGGCCCTTAACAATGTTTTTACTGTAACTGTATTTATTTGTTATTATTATTTCTTACTATAAAAATTAATTCCAAGCTGTCTTAAATAGCCTCTATCCGCCCACACGTCAAAACTAGACAAGACAAAAGCAATTTTGCTTTGTGACGATAAATATTCAGAATGTGATAGAATAAAAGATCTTTTTATAGGTCTTTAGCGGCTACACGTTAGGTAATAATTAGAAGCGTTGTAAAAACAATCATTTCTTTGTTTAGATTGCTTTATTTGACGACCGGTCTGGCCTAGTGGATAGTGACCCTGCCTATAAACCGATGGTCCGGGGTTCGAACCCCGGTAAGGGCATTTATTTGTGTGATAAACACAGATATTTGTTCCTCAGTCATGGGTGTTTTCTATGTATATTAGTATGTAGTTATCCATATACGTATGTATATCGTCTAGTACCCATAGTACAAGCTTTCCTTAGCTTGGGGCTAGGTCAATTTGTGTAAGATGTTCCCAAAAATATTTAATGTTAAAAATAAAAATATTTGTTCTCTGGAAACGATTAAGATATAACTAAAACACAAACGCTTAATTAAATTAATATTCAAGGACACGGTCTGTTTGTTTGTCTGTATTGTTTTAGCAAAACGAATCACAAACTTGTTGTTTTATTTGTTAGCAAAGTTTGTCGAGAGAAGTGTTTTGTAAAGTATCGCTGAAACCATTTCAAACCAGATAGTTGATCTTATGTCTAGTAACAGTAGGGTAAATGATGACTCGCGTTAGACCGGACCAGGGCCGGACCGGAGCGACCAACACTTCATTTTCTATGACGGGTGATCGGTGATCACTTGATGGTTTCTATAGAAAACGAACCGTCGGACGCCCCGGCCCAGAAGGCCTACCGCGAACCACGTTCGACGTGTTGCCTCCCTGTCACACTTACGTACGAATTTACGAATGCGACAGAGAGGCAACACGTTGAATGTGGTTCGCGGTAGGCCTTCAGCTCCGGGGCGGTCTAACGTTAGTCATTTTTAAATTGAAACTTTATGACTTAACGAGCTTTAGGCTTAACGAGTAAATAAATAAAATATTTTAGTTACTTAACCAGTAAATACATAAACTAATGTTATATAAGGCGGTACCGGTCAATATGTCTCGAGTATATGTCATCTCCAAAGGCTAACGGTGCCCAGTAAATAAATAATGAATTTTAATTGTTACCCCGTTCCAGACCAGCATATTTTGTAAAAAAAAATGTAGCGATCATTTTCATTGCCATTTATTACTTAGGCAATATAGCGATAAATTAAACATGTCCAACAAGAAATCGCTGTCAAAGTGTCCTATGAAATACGACGTCATATTTCAGGGAACTGCCCTGCGTGTTTCATTTGTTTCCCCTCTGTAGGCATGCGTTGCGTGCCATCTATTTTGCACGTTTATGATGCCCTCAAGGTCATGAGTTAAACCTTCAGAGGGACCGTATAATAAAATTACTGGTCTATTGCTATGAATTTATATGGATATTTGGAAATGAGGGAAAAACACGGAAGTAGGATTTGAAATTATAAACTAATTGCGTAATTGGAAGGTAACTGCCTATTTTGTGTAAGGTATAACTATGGAGTTATAATATGTAGGTAGTCGTATAACTAGCTGAGGTTGGATATTAGTAATTTGTGAGTTACCGTAAAGGTTGACAGCTTGTTTAATGTCAACATGTAGCATAATTAACCAAGTATTAAATCTTTTAGTGTGTAATTATTAAATAGAATAATTAACAAACGATTAAGCTACTTTTAGTTATTTATTTGATTTATTTACTAACGTATCCACATTCTCTTCTAACATAACGGTAACGGCCACCTAGTCTAGTTGGTAGTGACTCTGCCTATGAAGCAGGAGGTCCCGGGTTCAAATCCCAAAAAGGGCATTTATTTGTGTGTTTATAACGAATATTTGTTGCTTAGTTATGGATATTATCTGTGTATATAAGTATGTGTTTATCTTTATACGTATATATATCGTCGCCTAGTACCCACAGTATAAGTTATGCTTAGTTTGGGCCTAGGTCGATTTGTGGAAGATGTCAAAAAAGTACCATATAATTTACTAACGATTAAATTACTTTTAGTTCTCTTCTTTTTTTTATTCATGTATCTATGCACTTTCTCACCCAACCCTGAATCTGAATTTTATGAGTTATTCCAATTTTTGTCAAAAAATATGAAAATCTGTGAGATTTCAGAGTACCTATTTTAATTTAAAACATGAATAGTTCAATCAATTTCAATTTGACTTTTATACTACGTATTCCGTTATGCGGAGTACATTTCAATGTTTCCTCTTCACACTCAATTCTAATATTTCAATACCGTCAGGAATTTGCTAAATCCATTTACCCTTTAAAAGCATGTCGCATTTGTCTCGAATTTCGACTATACGGCCAGCTCGAGAACAAAAGACGTAAGTCCCAGTTACTACTGAAAATTTGTGTCTTTTTGATATTGAGTGATGTTTTATGTACCCCGTTGAGGAAAAGATATAAGTAAACAAGTATTTCTTAGTACAATAAGCTGTTTTTGTAGATTGGTAAAGTAACGAAGATAAGACCAGGCGTTGATGTATCGGCCAGGCGTTGTGGATCCTTACAAATTAGTTTCGCTGTCACAAACAAACTAGATTTATCTTTGGACAAAATGGATTAGACTACTATAGTTAAGTTAAAGTATGAAATATATGAAAGCGAATGATGTTAAAGAGGATAAAAAACTCTATACCTACAGGCATAAGGCAAAACCTTTTTTTTATTAGCCTACTTTGGTGTCGCACTGCCGGGCAAAAGTCTCCCCTCGGTTTCCCCTGTCATTGGTATTTTCCTACCATTTGTGGTAGAATCCGTCCAATCGTCCCACCTTCTGATTTTCGGTCTGCCTGTACTCTGGCCTGCACCGTCTATGTTAGGTGATCCGTGGGCACCACTCAGTAACCCTCTAAGGCAAAAGCTGTAAATACTTATCCTCTAGCCGCCCACACATCTAAACGTGTCAAGATAATAACAATTTTAATTTGTTAAAATAAAAATTCTAAATTGAATGGCATGTGAGGCCTTTCAATAGGCCTCTGGGTTGCTAGAAGTTAACATGCAGTATAAGAAAAGCAATGCTGCTCCTTCCGTGATATTAAACCCGTATGCTACATTACAATATTCATGAAAAATGCTTCAAAGTCAATACGGGTGGTGTGTGGTGGGGTAGGGGCAGAATACTACTTTACAGTTCTTACTAACATTTTGACCAAGCGAGAGCAAAGGTATCCATTTTCAGCTTGAGAAAAACGTTTTTCGTAAGCCTGTTCAGCTGTTCCGCCACAGATCACATTTCTTAATCGATTTTCGTGAAATTTGGTGAGTAAATCCGATAATTTTATAATGTTTTACTATAGATTCAGCTTTATTTTGAAATGGCGGAACCATGGGGTTCATGAAATCTACAGCGCACGAAGCCACTGGTTAATAAAATAATGCATCAGTTAATTAAAAAAATAACTCTCCATTTTACAAGCTATAAGTTATTAAACAAACAGATTAAAAGTTGAAGTTGAATTCGGGAATAAACATAAAGTTAAGAGGAAACATTTTCACAGTGTATTTTGACGATTTCTACATTCAATATTTTATCTGCATATAAAATTTCTATTTATTGAAGCTTACATCAAATATTTAAAAATATCGGCGCCGTAAAAACACTGTTTTCATTACGTTCAGCTGTTGCCTAGCTCTGGAGTAATATATTCTAGCGTTGTGAATGTAAATACTCGAACGTTTTCATATACTTCCATTTAAATAAATTTATTTAACTTTACTTTAAAATAAAATTTAATAACTGCTGGTAATAAAATAAAGTGGGGTTAGTTTATGGTATCATAACTTGGCTAATATAAAATTGGTATCGCTTTTATGTGCAGTTTCAGATGACGTTATGGAAAAGGTGAATTATTCCTTAATTCTACGAAATGTCTTTAAACTTATGCGTCTTATGGTTATCCTATCCAAAAAAGAGATTTACCCGCATAATAAATATTTGAAATGAAACGATGTTGTGTATTGTGGAGTTATAAAATGTTATATGTATTTTGATAACCTTGAAGATCACTTACAGTGATTGGTGCGTGAAAAAAGAAATGAAAGTTTGCATGAGATGCACTCCAATCACTAAGATGATCGTCAAGGTCATATCAAAACCAGTTCAAAAGGATAACAAATTGTAAAATTGGAATCGACCTTAAGGTCTTATGTTTTTTGTAACAATATAAGCCACTAATAGTTATTTGTTTTACAAGGGGGCAAAGTTGTTGTTTAACTGCTCGTGCTGATATTACCCGATACCCGAGCAAGCGAAAGATTCCAAAATTGAACCACGAGCGTAGCGAATGGTTCCAGAAGTGGAATCTTGAGCGGTGTGAGGGTTTTAAGACACGACGCTTAAACAACAAGTGCCTCCGAGTGAAACACATTTTTTTTCATCACACCAACACGAGGAAAATACTAACTTTGAAATACCAAAACAATCAAACCAAATTAAATCCAAATGAACGTAATAAAATATTTATGATTCAAAGTCATATTTTTAAAGTCAATTCTACCAGCTAACATAAGGAAACAACTCAAAATTTGCATCTGATTTGCCCCACATGTGTATAAAATGCAACTTTCTCATTAGGTTTTTAACAATCGAAAAGACCTTTACCAGTTGGTGTGGTGAAAAAAATATTGTTTTATCGGTATTGTGGGTACCAATTCGTCCCTAATGTTTTATCCCCGTTTAGTTCTGACTTCTATTAAAAGGTAGCTATACATTCTTCTTCTCAGCATATGTAGGTATGCCTCTTTCATAGTTTTCCATGTTATTCTGTGTGTGGAGATTCTATGCCAGGTCGGCTCTGCCGTTTTTCTAATAGTTATGCATTATTTCTGTATACATGCGAGTTAAGCCGAACTAGAACAATTGATCAATTCGTCTCTCATTGGCAAGTATTTAAATGCAAGAGACAGCAAATGTCAATCGCTATGATAAGTATTTAAGTATGAGAAGCAAAAAAGGGTAATCGCTATAAGACATAAATACCATCTATATTACCGGAACAGAAAGCTCGATTAAACTTATTCACGAAGTTTGTTTTTCTATTAAATAATGATATAAGAAAGTAAAAGTATTTTATCTTGTTATAATCTCACCGTAAGCCGAGGAGGAACTCGCTTTGCCGACCTTTGCTCATTCGAACCCCAACAAGCTAAATTACCAAACTTGCTTCGTACTTTAGTTCTACTTATACCTATCAGCTCATTCAAGAAAATAAATTATAGTTCTCATATCAGGAAAGGGCTAAGAGCCCGTATAGAAAAGGTGCTTAACACAGTTCAGAATTTGCACGGTGAGCCGGCTCTGATTTATGTGTTTTCATATCCCCTGCTATTTTTCCAGAGTCGGTGACATTTCACGCTCGTTCGCGCCGTAAATATTCGCAACGGAACGCGAATAAAAGATATTTACTATAGTTTTGTATATTATATCTGCCTCAATAGCCTTTATAGTAGTAAATGTAAAAATCTTTTCATGTTAAATATAAATCATCTATTGTTTCATGAATTAAAGTAGCATCAAGTAAATAGCATCCGCAGAGAAGCATAAATGTATAAAATGATACGCAACAAATCGTGTTTAACATTACATACGACTGTTTTTATTCTGTATCTGATTTTTTTAACTTTCAGCAATGACCTGACATTTTCTAATCCATCAACAATTTATATCGTTACTTTGCTTGACATTTTATGGATAATAGATAACTTATTTAACCACAGGCTTTTTATAAAGCGAACGATAATGAAAATGAGCCATACAGCCACCCCCTACCTTCTATTTTGACATGTTTACAATATTTTGATGTTATAAATAAATAAATAATAAATATTATAGGACATTATTACACAAATTGACTAAGTCCCACAGTAAGCTCAATAAGGCTTGTGTTGAGGGTACTTAGACAACGATATATATAATATATAAATATTTATAATACTATATTTATAAATATGTTATTATTATAAGCATGGGTAGTTTTGGTTATTAAGTTCTGTTTGTATCTTACTTTTCATGTCTTTGCGCATAATGTACTGATGCTTGTGTATATTATTTTTTAAGATCTATATTATGTACGTGCATTTATGGCAAAAGTTTGAGTTTGAGTTTGAAAAACATGATCTTCCCGACATCGGAGTGAGTTAAATAATTAGTTACTATGGTTTAACAAACCTAATACTTTTTTAACTTATTTTGTTGCGATAACTGCAGTAAGTACTTTTTGTAATCATAAGTGCAGTAAAACGGTTACTTACTGCAGTTATGGTTAGAAATAGTTTTGTCAAATCCTACGGTATAAGTAATAATTAATGCGTTTTCGTACTTTTTCCCCTTTGAATGGGTTTTCATATTTTCAGTAATAAATACAAATTCTGTAAACAGTAACAATTATTTTGATATATGATTGATGTCTGTCACTAAACTAGTCTATGAGATACAGTTAAAAAAAGAAATTAATTTTCAAACCACTTTTTCTCGAAAACTGGTTTGAACGAGTTACTGCACTTATCATTAGGAGGGCAGCATACGACTAGGGGACAAGTTACTCACACGGACATATTGTAATATTTTATGCAATAAAAAATATATAGCAAGGTCTTATTATGACTACTTTTATTATTTTATTATTATGAGCCCATATGGTCCCACTGTTGAGCAAAAGCTTCCGTCTTAATCTTCCACTTGTTTCTATTCTCGGAAATCTCTCACCAGTCTCTGTCAAAGGCGTGAAGCTCGTCCCGCCATCTCCGACGAGGTTTACCGTGACGCCTTACAACTTATGGGACCCAACGGGTTGCTGTTTTGGCTACTAGATTATTTACCAAGCTACACCTAAGCCTATACCTTACTATGAATTTGAAATCTGTTTTGATTACCTATACTTATACACACACAAAAATATCTATATATATTTAACATATAATTAATAAATTTAACATTGAAGCCGTAAAATTAAAACACATCTATAAATAGGTGCCTAAAGAGTAAGTAGAACAGGTATAGGGCTAAATAAGAAATAAGTTTAATTCAGTAACAAGATTTTCTCTTTAAATTCAACAAGTGTTCAGATCTGTAATCTCACGAAATGTACATAAATATCATCTCTTTTTATCTTACCCGCCGTCTGAATGTGTTTTTCCCCTCATATGAAGTAACCAAATCAAGTGTAAGCAGATAAAATGAAAACATAACTCGAATGAAACTGGAGTCGATCTTCTTTAGAATAATTCACATATTGCTTCTGACAGTATAAAAGTGGGGATGAATTCGTGAGACGTAATGTAATACGAATATATTCATAAATGTAAAGTTAGTATGATATCTTTTTGATTTCAATATAGTTCGAAAGCGAAGCAATAATATTGAAATAAACTATTTATTAGTTTGATATTATCGCAGATTCCATATGAATTCTAGGTGAATCATTTTGTAATATATTTTATCAGTCGTATAAAGCTACTTTATATTCACTCGTCGTCATGCTTTTCCGAGCGTGTAATTCAATAAAGAGGAGCTATTCAAAAAATGTTAGGTACTTCGCAAATTGACCAATTACGATTTCGGACAGATGTATTTGTTTTAATGTAATCAACGGTCTATTCAAATAAAATTAGTAAAGTAATTTTAAATATATTGCAGTTTTTGTATGTATTCTCGGAAAATAAATCCGTCATTGTGATTTTTAATCAGGCGGGTCGTATGCTTGTTTGCCACCGACGTGGTATAAAAAAATACGTTAGTTGATAGAAGAGCAATTTAATCACTGAAATAATTAAAATTTCATAAGTAACAGAGCTACATACCCTGAAAATAATTCTGTCAATAACTTCCAAGTAACCAACGAACTATCCAACTTTCAAAGTTATGTTTATACTTGAACTGACTCTATGATACTCGTAGCTACTAAAAGAAGAAGTGACATAATTCGACTTTGGACTAGCCTTGTCTGGCCAATGGGTGATGGATTCTTCCTACAAACATGCATACTAAAATGTTACATTTTTAAAAAAATGATTAAAATGTTTACATAATATTAAATTAGTTGGCGCGGTCGGTAGGATGACAAATAAAATCGCGCCGTAAAAAAAATAATTCTCCTTTTTAGCGTCAGTGCTTAAAGGGAAGTTGTATTCTTTTTTTAAACAACGACAATATGTATAATGCAACGCTGAAAATGTATCCTTAGTAAGAATCTTTACGTTTAAGAAGAAGGTAAGTAGGTAAAAACTTATAAACTAACATCGTCAAGAAACTTGCTTGCTCCACATAACTTCTCACCTTTCTTGTGACGACTCTATTATAGTTCAGTAGTTTATGATCACATCGTAATAACAAATGATGTCAACTCAAACTCGGAGGAAGTGACGTAACTTGACTCCGCGCCATTACTGTATTCGGAAACTTAAGATGTGATATCAATTAGATGAATATCATCTACTGTAGGTAAGGTTCTAAGATCTGTGAAATTATACGAAATTTGGAGCATAAATAAAGTACTGTAGGGTGACGTGGGGGTTATATACCAAACTCCAATGTTAACAATACTTTTATTGACAAGATACTTTGCTATCATACATAACAGGATTCGTCCTAGCTAAATTTAAACACGCGAGTAGGTGGCAAGGTTGGGCACACCTACTCCCGTCGAAATAAACCAAGGGACAGTCGGGAACCTATCGCCAAGGCGCTAGTTAATACCTAGGGAGGTCAGGGAGAAGACTGCAAGTGGGCTATCGAACTCCTGACCTATTGAGACTAGCCAAAGGACAGAAGTGTACCTATCGCTTAGGCAGTCGCTAGCTAATTGCGTTGATTGCGGACTGCGGCTTTTATTCGGTCCGGTCGGCGATCGTCGTGCGCGCTCGGTGCTTCTCGGTGGCTGGCCGGCGTGACGCAGTACTGTGCGAGCGAGAAAGTATTCGAACCCGCGCGCCGAGAGAATTTGTATTGTTACATTCTCCCCCTCTGGTACTCGATAACGTCCCGTGAGAGTACCAGGAATACCAGGATCTGTATTGTTACATTCTCCCCCTCTGGTGCTCGATGACGGCCCGTGAGAGTACCAGGATCTGTATTGTTATAGTTTCTCCCTGTGGAACACGTATGTCTGAAGAGAGAGTATCAGGACATGCGTAGAACGATGTCTCCTTCAGTTTCGCCAAGTCGACGAGTTGGCACTATCTTACTGTATCGCCTGAGAGGGTGTTCGTCAGGACCCTCCCCCTGGAGTGAAGCTGGTCTGATAGCATACATCAACTGGATTGGTTTTACTGTGGATTCTTCTGTTGCTACGTCGTCTTTAAGTTGTGTCGTTACTACCTTCTTTGTACATGATTCGTCGTTTACCTCCTTATTTATTTCATACAGTCCCATTTTAATCGTAGGGTATTTTAGAATAATAATGTAGGGTAGGTGAACTTCTTCTTTAAAAGAGTGGGTAGTTGTCATTATTGAGCATGTCAACTCACAATGCAAATAACCAAGGGACAGTCTGGGAACCTATTGCAAAGGGACCCAGTGAAGCCAAGGAGAAGACTGCATGTGGCTATCAAACTCCTGACTCATAGCGACTAAAGCCAAAGGACAGAGGTGTACCTATCGCTAAGGCTGCCGCTCGCTAAGTGCGTTGATGCGGCGCGGACTGCGGCTTTTATTCGGTCCGGTCAGCGATCGTCGTGCGCGCTTGGTGCTCCTCGGTGGCTGGCTGGCGTGACGCAGTGCTGTGCAAGCGAGAAAGTATTCGAACCCGCGCGCCGAGAGAATTTGTATTGTTACATTCTCCCCCTCTGGTACTCGATAACGTCCCGTGAGAGTACCAGGAATACCAGGATCTGTATTGTTACAGTACTAATTATAGTATCAGGTGTATTATAATTTCATGTTACGATAAAGTATATTCTTCTAAAAATCTATAAATCAAATGATATATAGATATATATTTTTAATCAATAAGTAAAACAAATAACTGATGAGTTTAGCGCGAAGACTTTGATCATGTGCAACGTGATTCACTGTTGTTAGTATTAAAGTTGTATTTTCGTGTAAACTGACTGTCTTTCATTTTATCTGTCTTAGTTTTAACATTGTTACTGTTGAAATGATGTCCGTGTGAATTGACTTTTAGTTTTTTTTGAGATTATTTAATTTTTCGTAAACATCATTTTTATTATTAAGCTGATACTCTATTATTAAGGGACTGTTTCGCAGTGCCTGAGTAGCGTACTGGATAGCTAATTAACAAATAAATTGACTCCCAGATAAAACTTCCTACGAAACTTAGCACTTTATCCACCAGTTAAGCTTATTTCAAGCTTGTAAAATGCCAACGATGACTTTATTCGTCAGATAAGTGGCAAGTAGCTTATTCGAGACTTTACTTGGACATTGTGAAACAGGCCCTAAGACGTATTGTTTATTATATAAAATTTATTAATTATAGAAAGTATTTTTGAATTATATTTTACGTGTCTGAATATCTACACGTACTTTGTGATTTATTTCCGTAATATAACACGTTTTTGTGACGTTCCGACGTGAGCTGACATAACCGATGTCTTTATAATGACACCGTTTCTCAAGTTCAAGAAGGTTGATCGTGATTAAACAATTTGTTACGGTTTCAATTTTATTATTATACACGCGCACCAATACCTCTTTCTCCCAATAACACTCGTAAAAGATGTTTCTTCTCTCGAACAACTAGGCTATTTAATGAACTGAGCGATACGCCCGATATAGATATGTTCCATAGTAAGATTAATATTGTTAAAAATATGTCGATAGATACGAGTAATTATTCTAATTATCGATACCCGACATAACTCTGCGTTCATAGTTTCTGACTATTACCTATGTAGTGTAATATTTTTCCATTTCACGACCTTCATATTTATGTTATTGAGAGTATTATATATTATAATTTTGTGTCAAATAATGGCCATACAGCTGAAGTCTTATCAGCTCAGTTGAATAATACTTTATCTAATAGAATAAATTGACGACCGGTCTAGCCTAGTAGGTAGTGACCCTGCCTATGAAGCTGATGGTCCCGGGTTCAAATCCTGGTAAGAGCATATATTTGTGTGATGAACACGTATATTTGTTTCTGAGTCATGGGTGTTTATATGTATTTAAGTATTTATAATTATAATATATTATATATATCGTTGTCTAGGTACCTACAACACAAGCCTTATTGAGCTTACGGTGGGGCTTAGTCAATTTGTGTAATAATGTCCTATAATATTTATTATTTATTATTTATAAATACTTGTTTTCCATTAAAAAGAAATTTCCGTTCGAAAAATACCGAATCATGGATCACACAAGATATATTAAACATTAAATCTTTATTATTTGATTGCCTTAACTTGGAACGTAAATTTCCATCAAATAATGCGCTTATAAATTACATACAAAAATTGAATATCGAATATAGACATGCGATACTGCAACGTAAAACGCATTTTTACTCATCTCAGATGGCCGTGACACAAAACTCGTGCAGAACGATGTGGCATATAGTAAATAAAGAAAGAGGGAAAAATGTACGGCTTCCTGTAGACTTCACAGCAGTCGTGGTAGATGCAAATGGCAAAAAATATAGCACAAAGAAGGAAGCGGTAGATGCTATGAATACTAGGTTCGTGGGTGCCGCGACGGCGTGCGGAGCCCCCCGCGCTGACCTTGACCGAGTGCGCGATCAGCTGGGCACGGCGGGTGCCCCTGCCGACCGGTCCATAAGACTTATTCCTTTCACCTGTGATGAAGTCTACACCATAATAACGTCCCGAATACCTCATAAAACAAGTAAAGATATTTATGGTGTATCCATGGATTTGTTAAATGCTGCCGCCTATACTTTATCTCCGGTACTCACTCACCTGTATAATTTATGCCTTAGAGAAGGATCATACCCAAAATCCTTAAAAATAAGTAAGGTCTCTCCCCTTTTCAAAGGTAAAGGAAAAAGAGAATGTGAAGATGGGTACCGACCAGTGTCTATCATTCCGTGAGTTGCTAAGGTGCTGGAAAATGGGTTGTGTCAGCGACTGACAGCATTCTTAAATGAGACAAATACATTGTCCGACCGCCAATATGCTTACAGGTCCGGCCGCTGCACTACCGACCTAGCGCGTGAAGCCATACGTAAGATGGATGCCCTGGAGAGGAAGCAGCAAGTTGCGATGCTATGCTGCGACCTCTCCAAGGCATTCGATGTGGCCGACCACAGCATCATCGCTGCCAAGTTGCTACATTACGGAATAGGTGGTAAAGCTCATAGCCTCCTCACTGACGCTTTGCGTAGCCGATCACAAGTTGTGGTTGGGGATGGGGGATTAGCTAAGTCCGATCCGCTAGCTACATACATGGGAGTAGCCCAAGGATCGTCGGTTTCTAATATTCTGTTTTCTCTGCTACTGAGTGATCTGCCTCAAGCAATGACAACAGCTGACATTTTATTGCATGCAGACGATGTTGCAGGTGTTATAACGGCGCAAAATGTGGATGACTTGGAGACCTGTCTCAACGAAGCCGCAAACCAGTTATCTCGGTGGTTTAGTCTAAACGGCCTAGCGCTCAATTTAACCGAGTCTTGGTTTTTTCAAGTCGGTGGCCGCACACCGAGATCACTAAAGGTTCAAGTTGGCGGCGTATTTTTGGAGCAGGTAGAATCCATTACATTCTTGGGTTTTGAGGTCGACCGAAAGCTGTCCTGGGCTCCCCATATAGATAAGCTATGTGGGAAGCTAGGCGGTGCATGCTTCGCACTGCGGCGCCTCGCTCGAGTCGTGCCAAGGCATGTAGTGCGGACGTGCTATTTTGCGACTATCCACTCGCTTTTGCAGTACGGAACAGAGCTGTGGGGGCGAACCGCGGACTGGCAACGCGCGTTCCGATTCCAAAAAAGAGCCGTGCGCGCGGTGATGCAGTTGTCCCAAGATACCTCCGCAAGGCCCTACTTCAAGGACCTTGGTATACTAACCTTGCCGTCGGTAATAATATTACAGATCGCCACATATGCCTATAAAAATATATGCCATTTTAAAAAACGCTCTGATTCAGACCGCGTGCTTCGACACCCGAACAGGTTGTTGCCAGTAAAACGACGCCTCGCAAGATCTGAGAAGATAACTCACGTGATGTGCCCGACCGTATATAATAAGTTGCCAGTGTCAATCACCTCGGCTCCTTCTCTAGATTGTTTTAGAAGAAAATTAAAAACTTGGCTTCTCGAGCACACATTTTACAGCATCGACGAATTTTTAAAGCTTAAATTAGAAGTTATACCCAGAGTATATAATTATATTAATGATTGTTATATTATTAATTTTTATTTCATTTTTTTTTCGTAAATAATTGACATGTAATTTATAAAATTATACAATAAATGATTATGATTATGATTATGATTATTATATATGGCGAAGCTTATAATTTGCATCTAGTGGATAGGTCTATTAACCTTTGTATTTTAGGCAGGATAATCCCGAATAAAATAAAATAAATAAAATAAAATAAAAATTAAATTAAATAAGCGCGGGCGAGATGTCTTATTATGATACGGCCCCTGACATCATACAAACCAGCATTTCGCGCCCATCATTTTGCGTGATTGGACGTCAAGGTTATATCAAAATAAGATTAATACGATAACAAATTGTTAAAACATAATTGGCCTCCAGAGCTCTAATTGCTTTTTTATCGTGAGTCATTATCAGAACTTTGTTCGAGTGTTTTAATTTACTTATGAAAGCCGTAAGCGACAGATTAGGGACTGTTTGACGTAATTATGTTGAAAATTAAAATTTAAAAAGTTGGGGCCCTAAATTGATTGAACATTTTATGCGCATTTTGAGCGCGCTTCCCTGCGCAGACTTGTCAGCACATACAATAAAAAAAAATATCACGTAGATATTTTTGGTTGTAGTTTAAATGTTTATAAAAAACATATTATTGATGTTTTAACACGCCCTATAAATTAAGTACTTCTTCTAGTTTTCTGTACTGTATTTCATGTACCTACCAAATACATAACACACCGGGAGTCCTTAAGACTGTCGGTGATTAGCTTTGACTCTGAATTAATATTATTTGTACTAATTAGTGGTAAGCGCTGTGGGCCACACATATTGTAAACAATATAGTAATTAGTTTTGTAAGTATTACTTGTAGTGGCTTGTTTGTTTACCCAAATAAAGAGAAAAAAAAACCGCGACGAAAATTTAAAACACTCTCCAAAATCGAGTTATTTTGTCAGATATTTCGAAACACTTTATGTAAATGATGCCGAACTATTAACGGAAATACGGATTCACTTAGGTAGATTACTGTTAATATTACCGGAAAGCTTCATCCGCAGTGATGCGGCGAAAACGCATTGGACTAATTTGCTGTTGGTCCCGGTTTGGACTGCCATCTAACATTCAAAACTTTCGAGTTTAGAATATATTATTATATGAGTTTTTCGGAACTTATGTACGAAATATCATTTGATATTTACCACTAGCTTTTCGGTGAAGGAAAACATCGTGAGGAAACCTGCATACATCTGCGAAGAAATTCAAAGGTGTATGTGAAGTCCCCAATCCGCATTGGGCTAGCGTGGGGACTATAGCCCGAGCCCTCTCGCACATGAGAGGAGGCCTGTGCCCAGCAGTGGGACGTATATAGGCTGAATTATTATTATTATTTTTATTATATTAAATGGAAAAGGGCATGTCCGCTTCTCATACAACCGTATTTTTAGTCAACATTTTTCTCTCTTGATATTAATATCTAAAAATCTTCTATTTCCTAATAACGTATACGAAATAGACAGGCTTCAGTAAATTTGTTTGCAAGAGTAACAAAAATGTTATTATAAACTTCGAAGAAACGGGATATTTTGGTAAAAATTTAAGTATTCTTTAAGTAGTCGATTGAAAAGATTAGGAAGTATTGCTACAAGGATGAACTAATATGAGAGGCATAAAAAGATTAAAATATCATTTATATTGAATGTGATGATAACCAAAAACAGTAACGGAATAAATTATATAAAATTGTTAATTGACAACATAGAAACTACACATAAAATATCAGTTAATAAAGTAGAAAATTGTTTAATGCGATACACTCACAACTAAACCTTATCATCTGTTTGTGGACGTCATTTCCACAACTAAACAAATACCTGGATTTTGATGATGACTTCTAAGTAGAAAAAAACCGACAAGTGCGAGTCACACTCGTCCACCGAGGGTTCCGTACAAATTTAATTTAAGTATTTTTTATAATGGTTTTCCTATTTTTCTTTGTACCTGTAGTATACCTACCTATAATATTACTTGCCAAATTTCATAGTTCTAGGTCAACGCAAAGTACCTACTCTATAAATTTCGATTCCCTTCAGAGTGTCGAAATAATTTTTTTCGTTAAATAAGAACAGCTTCAAGGAACTGTAGACGTGAGTACTTATATGGTTTTAATTGCAACACAATATCTCCACGCGTTCCTGAGATAAAGGGTCTTGACAGACGAACGGTCAGAAAGACGGTCAGCAAAATGATCCTATAAGTGTTCCGTTTTTTTCTTTTAACCCTATAAACAAATAACCTAACCCATAGTATTAAAAATCGTTTGAGTAAGAAATCGCCTTTAAAGACAAGACTGTCTATTGTCTACTTGAATACTACTTGTATTTTATATATTGTTCTAGTTTGGTGTGTGAGGTGTGATATGCAAATATTGTAGTAATTAAAGGTATTTAAGCAATTAGGTGGTAGACTTACTAAAAATATAATAATAATTCAGTCTATTATACGTTCCACAACTGAATACATGACTCCTCTCATACATGAGTCAGATTAGGCTATAGTCCTCAAGCGGGCCATAAGGGGGTTGGGAACTTCATTTGAGACCAACGGTTCTATTTGAATTTCTGGTATATTGAATTTCTAATAAACTCAATATACTTATGTTAGTTTTGCCAAGTAATAATGATTAAATCGTATGACTTCACATTTTTTACTGAAAAGTTAAGAAATAACAATCTAGTACCTGTCACTGTCACGGTAAATTGGACGACGTAATTTAAGATCGTGCGTCATTCTGACTAAAATAGAGCAAAACTTTATTTTGGGTAAAAAAATAACGTTAATATTTACGGCAACCACAAATACCATTGCTGTCTTTATAAACCAGCAATTGTAATATGTATGTCGTTGCCGTAAACATAAGTGTTAATTTTTATATTGCAAAATTTCATAAATTACGCGTATCGCTCTTCCATCTGCAGTTTTATCATTTTTAGGTACATAATAATGTATTCTGCTAAGAGTATAATTCTTTTTATGTTATCTTGATAAAAGCTTCAGGATAATGCTTCTCCATTTGACATAGCCCCAAAAATTTGCCTTAAGAATCTCGAGAAGACTACATTGCTACCGGTCTCTTGCATGATTACTGTGCAGAAATTAACTTAAGTAGTATAATATTCTATTTATAGTATACTCTTAAGCGATATGATCGCCTGGTTTTACCTCTTTCCAATGGTCTTTGTTTGTGTTTTTGTACATGTATTGTAAGCTGTGTGTGTGTGAGGTGTGTCATAAAGAGTATGGTATTGTATTATTCAACGAAAGTAATGTTTGAAGCAGACTGCACATATTTTTCCCTTCAGCAAAAATGTATTTAGGAAAAAACATTAGCATCGCCCGTAACAATAATTACTCAATCCACCCAAACTTTTTAACCATTCGTAGCCCTGCATTATTCACAACCTAAACCTGCCAAAAGACAATGAATAACGTTACTTTAGGAGACCGATTCTTAATAAACTATTTGTCACGGTTTCGATACGTCATTGACACGCCTTTTTAGTAACAAAATCTCAGTGAAACAGAAATATTAAAACGGGTGTATATTAAGTCGAAGTTTGCTCGAAAATTTTCGCTCCATACGCACTCCGCATGGGTTGCAACCCATCATTTGCCAATAATGCCCAAAACGGGGGTAGTTTCTCGCCTTCCTTGCCGCCGCCGTCCCATGTGCCGAGCAATCGGACGAGGTGAGCCGAAGTCCACCAATAAGTTGGAGCAAGATGCCTATTGACACGGCTACCAGCGTTACGGCCAATTAGCGTGTGCGATCTGTAGCCGGATAATTAGAGCGGTAAATGAAAACTAGGTTCTTATAGTAAAACAATATAATAGTTAAAATAGTATCCGTCAATAAGCGAGTCTAAATAAAATAAATATCATCACTGGCCTTAACGTTCTCGAATTCCAATCTTCTTCGAAGCGAACGATGAATTCCGGCAGCGGGTGCTACTGCGGGCTCACCAGGTGCAAGCAGTATAAAACTTCAGCAGCGAATATCAAAAAAATAAGTAGCCTCAATCGTGTGTCTTCAATTTTAAAACAAAAGAAAGGGCTGCGTTCGAGGCAGCTCATTGAGAAGTAACTTTAAGCTTTTAATAACATTAAATTTATCTGACTTGTTATTATTGTTACTGACATGTTTTTGTTGTTATTATTCGTCTACAAATTTCCGAGAGAATATTAGATGGACCAAACAAAGACAGGCGACCCAGGCATAGTTTTTTCATCACCGGCCAGTGCGCGCGGTGGCTGCACCATGCAGGTTTGCAAGATCAAAACTGTAACAAAATCAAAATCAGAATCGGTCGCTAGATCGAGAGGGGCGATAACCCAGTTCGGCACGCCAGTTGACCCCTAGTTCCAATCATGTTACGCTCACGAACCTGTGCCTGATTGATTTTCGGGTGCAGAACACGTGTACTTTTAGTGGTTCAATCGGTCATGAAGGGCCGGTATTATAGTGTTTTTGACGGATTTTGACCTTACAACTTCGGGCCACTGGAGGGCTTATCCCTTTTTTTAGAACAGTAGTTTTTTCTTCAATATATGACATATATTTCAGTATAAATTACTCTTTATACCTATAAAATAAAAATAATATGAATATGAATATCCGTTGTGTTGTGTGATCTCTTTTATTATTAGTTAGGTATTTAATCGGTCGTGTAAGGCCGATAATATACTGTTTTAACTTCGCAATTTTTAAGGTCGCCATCTCTCCGATCGTAGTGGAATACGTGTACCTTAGTGGCGGTGTTACGGATTTTGACATTTAATTTTAGTCCGTACCCTTCTTTTCGATTAAATTGGCCTCCTATCCTAGTCAGTAGTTACCCTGCCTGCAAGAGGTCCCAGGTTTGAATTCTAGTAATGTAATTTATTTGTGTGCTTATCACAGACATTTGTTCCCAAGTTATGGATATTATTTATGTATTTAAGTATTTATTTTTATTTATATATTTGTGCCAAAACAGCCTATCACCTTATTAGACAGCCTATTACGGATCATAAAGGCGGACGAACAATGTAGGCTGACTAGGCTGATAAAGTATTTTTGTCACACTTCGAATTGAAATGCGGAAACCTACAAACAAGAATACAAAGTAGGTATCACTAAATTGTTTCGTAAAGAAAAAGAAAATAAAACTTTTCACGAAACAGCACAAAGAAGCTCCCCAGAACTAAAACCCCAGTATAATTAAAAATTCAATCAACCACCGGACTTAAAACCCCCTTAAAATCTACCTTTCGCCGTCGGCATAAGAGTCAACACTTTACTTCAATTGTTTGTACCAAGTTGGTGCATTAATAATACCACAGTTCTGAACTAAAAGGTCCAGACACCGCAGGGTTGCGGCTTCTTATGCTTAAGTAAGTTTTACCCAGAAGCCTACACTAAATCATGTAGTTATTTTATTTTAGAAACGGAAGCTAGTAATTAACGAATAAAGGTACCGTTCGAATCCAGACTTCTCCAGCATTACTGCAGCAGTATTGCAGCACGACATTACTACCGACTGCATTGCTGCTGCAAAAGTAAGAATTCCGGGAGGCAACATATTATATTTTGACATTTGCAGTAGTAATGCTAAACGGTAGATTGGCAAGTCGAACTATACATATTTCATCATAATCACTTATGTATGTAACTTACTTACTTGTTATTTTCTTAGCTTCCGAATTATCGAATTATTAGTTATAGAAATTTAATGTTATCGTAAACTTAGGCTAAATGTATTACTTAGTGTAAGTTTTGCATTGACGTGCAATCAGTCAACGCAGGGCAGCTTGTGGCGAGCTGTTGGGGAGTAGCGACCTCACGTACCCGAGTGCTCCTGGGGAGTTCTGTTAGCCACAAGGAGGGTGGGTGGGGCGGGATTCTCTGCCTCTGGCTTGCCTTAGCCGGCCGGCCAGAGTGGAGTCGTTAGAGCTATAAGCTCCAGGGGTGGAAGTGAAAAATTGCATAAGACGCGAGTTGGCACAGTGGCTGCTCGCAGCCACTGGGTAGAAAGCGGCATACACCTCTCGACACCCCTGAGCCGCTCACACCGGTGTTGCCCTTGAGCCATCCTAGATGTCGCTTTTTGTGGGGGCCCATCTTGTGGGGGCGAGTCACCGTCTGCCGAAAATAAAATTGAATAGCGTTTTATTACGCAGGCGTCCGGTTTTTTATCCCATAGCCCAGTATTTAGTCCATCGCTTTCACCCAATAGCCCAGTTCATTTTAGATTCCATCAACCCTTAAATAGTCCTTACACCCTGGCGGGTGCTGCCTCTGCGTGCGTCCCATGACACGGGCAAGGGCAACATCCGCTAGGTGTACCCCTTATATTTCATTAAAGTGTCAAAAGGGCCTCTACGTGTTGGCTTCGGCTCCGCGCACGCCTCCCAAAGGTCCGGAGCACCATTGTTCCGTTATGGGAAAGACATACAAATAATAATAATAATTCAGCCTATATACGTCCCACTGCTGGGCACAGGCCTCCTCTCATGTGCGAGAGGGCTCGGGCTATAGTCCCCACGCTAGCCCAATGCGGATTGGGGACTTCACATACACCTTTGAATTTCTTCGCAGATGTATGCAGGTTTCCTCACGATGTTTCTGTGTAATGTTCTAGCAAAATAAATGATTCTGATTCTGATTCTAATTTTATCTTTCAACACTTAAAATATGTACCCAGTAAGAAAGTAAATTCCGTATTCCAGAAACTGATTTTATAAATATTGGACGTTGCTATTGTCTAGTGTCTGCAACAAAGTATTACAAAACAAGCTCAATTGCATTCTCTCAATTAGGAAAGAATTTAAAATATTCATTCCAGTTGGTTCAAGGAAACAATATGACTCTTCTAGTTACAGAACGTCTTAAGTTATATGAATTTTCTACGAAAAAAATACATTTTGGGTAGACAAGGAAAGGGTTGTTACTGCCGTCGCGTAAGGAGCAATGGTCTCTCTCAGTAGTCCTTCCTTTGTGTTTGAAGATCGTGAGTATCTGAAGTGTTTTTGGATGATATTTACTTCCATGCCACGACATACAATTTTCCACTATAGGGAAGTACTTCACTTTGATCTGATAAGTTTTCCGCATTTGATATTTACCACATATTTTTGCCCTCAAGAGTGTGGGTTTTTAATACGAATGAAATAAGTTTCAAATAAGGCCACACGAGTGTTTTAAAAATATGTTTAGTTACATATCTACTCACATATTATAAGCTCTCTATAATGTATTCAGGAACCACATGTTACCGCCGGTGTTGGGGCATCGTTGCTATCTCATGGAACTTGCGGATATGAGGTCGCGTCTCCGAAATATCTCTATTTTAAATACGCGATTTTTTTGCTACTTAATAAACTAACTGTTTATAAACAACATAATAAACTAATTTTATACTTACAAACTAATTAAAAGATAAATTGAACGTCAAATAGCGGTAAATGAAAACTTTTTTACGCATGTCACGCAATCGCAGTTTTTTTTTTATTTAGTGACAAACTAGAGTCGGGAGCCCTCTGTTGGTAGAGTCTGTCGGAAAGAGAAGGGTTGTGGAATGTATTAGGCCCTATATACATTCCACGACTCTTCTTTTTCCGCACAGACTCTAGAATTGTTTGCAATTGACATTTTACTTCGAATAAAATGTAATTTTGACTGATATTAGAATAGAGGTCAAATCTCAGACAAGTTCTAAATTTGAATGTGAACTCAAATTTAGAATTTAAAAACTACTTAGGTACTTTAAAGTATCGATTTTCGCTTTAAAGTAGGGAAATCGATACTTTAAAGTAAACTTTACGATGCCACCACAGATACATTATATCGTTTCTAAATATATTGAAGGGAGCTTATCATAATTATGGATGTAGATAAAAGTTATTAAAGGATGGCTTAGAGCATTTTTCAACCATCTTTTCATAGCAAATATTTTTATTAAATGCCCAGCAGTTTATCATCTTATTCTTGTATGTCAACTCATTATAGTCATTATTCTTTGTCAGCTCAGGGGGCTATCCAAGATGACAATTGTACATCGACAAACGCCAGACGAAAAGTAAAAATTTGCTGAGTGGCCTAATGAAGGTACGACATTATATGAATCACGATTGTATAAAATACTATTTTCAACACTACCTATATGTTGACTTCTGTCAGACACTGATGCATTGTTAGAGATATATAAATATGAACTCACTTCCGAATTCGAGGGGATATTGTGCCGGTCAGGAAAACATCAGCGTATGTCGACAGGAGTTAACGCACACACTGATGTTGTGTCGACGTAGCTGCATATAAGCACTAATATAAAATAAGTAAATCTAGGTCTACAAGTCAACATTAGGTAACTTACTCATCCAGCCGCCCCTAAATATACCAAAATCAGTCGGTTAAAAATTGTATACTAGCATTTCTGAAATAATTTCCCCCTATGCTATAAGAATATCCGAGAAGAACCGCCGTAAATGAAACGGTTACACAGCGCCGAGGGCGGACAAAGGCTTAGAAATGTATCTTTAGAGCGCTTTTGGACGGGATATAACATGTTTCTGGGTTGCAGAGGGTCGATGGGATATTAAAACTGGAGCAGGTATTCATCCTGTGATATTACGTTGACGTAATGGATTTCATCAGATGTTCATTATTTCAGATATAGCGATGACGATTTATTTATATAAGGACCAATGGCTCCTGACGACCGGGTATAGAAAAATACCAGTATAAATTTAACTCTGTCAAATCGAAAAAGAGTCTAAAGTTAATTGGGGCCTATTCACTAAGGAGGAAGCCTGGTGTTCATGATAGTATAATTTTGTTGCCGTGAAAAGATGTGCCGCACCTCCGATCTCCGACGGCGCACGGACCTCTTCTTCTTCTTCTTAATAACCTGTCGCTGCAATCATCTGTCAAGATGCTGTGGCCAATGATGATAACATGTTGTTAGTTAGTTGATTGGATAACAATAATTATATGTCATAGTTATTCACTAGATGTTATATACCCAATAACAATCAAATTTAAATATCTCATCCTTTTGCTCAAACTGGAGTATTTTACCTTTTTTTGATGGAATTTTAATTTACATAAGTATCTATTGCACGAGTGAAGGCATCTGAAGTCAGCGGTCGTGCTAAGATTAAATAAGTACGACTTCAAATTTACGTTTTCTTTTTAACAAATGTATCTGCTGCTGACAGTTTGTAACGCACAGACTGATATCGCATAACACCGTTTTTCTATACCTAACCATTATAACATAAAGGATAATATGAATGAGGTACAAAAAAGTCAATCTTATGCCGTAAAGCATAAGTTGCCCGCTATTGAATTGTTACCATTTAACGGTGAGATTCAGAATTGGTCCTTTCGAACTGGATGTTCAATTAGTTTTGCAATCTAATTCTCAAGTGATACGCCTATTCCTAAAGTAGGTAGCTACTTAATATTTAAAATAACAGTAATATCACACTACTTATTATTCACTTCGAAATAAATCTGGGCTAAGTACTTACTTTATGCTTGATTCATCAAATTAGGTTTTCTACTTTTTTTCATTCATTTGTCAATCCCGCACCGCTAGTAGGTACCTAATTTGATATTTCGTTTTTCGCTCCCGCAAATCGGCATTATAAGTATAAGTGTAATACCTAGTTTTTACCATTCGAAACGCAGTTGTTCAAGATTTCATTAGTTTCGCTCAAACACACGTATTTTGCATAGGTAGTTATATCATATCTACCCGAAAGTTGAAGGTTCGTTCGTTCACGATTGTTCGATTGCATAGTTCATATAAAAGGTCGTAAGCGCAACTTGTATCGCATACAGTTACGACTTTCTTCCCGCAAACCGCATTATTTTTTATAATTTTACGCGCTTTAAATACTTTTAAATTGCAAATCGCGTATTTGTCGTTTATAATACGTGGATTCATAAATTTCGTTGCTTAATTGTTTAAATTTCGCGAAATAATATTAGCATTTCTACTCGCTCTTATTTCATTTGTACTAAGGTGTAATTTGGTACCGTATTGAATAATTACCACCGCTTTCTGTATTCTGTATATCGTTATTATTATTAATTACTGTAGGTATATTTGTTGTAAATTGCCGCTTAGTAACAAGTTTTGAACATGACCGATGATAAAGATGCATCCATCACCGGCCCCGGTGAACTTGTCATCCTTGAAGGTAAACGTAATGCGTATTTTACGCGTTTACAAAATATTTATGCCTTATCACTTACGGCGCAACAAGATGAAATACAACGCAATTTGTTTGTAAATAATGTCGCCGGTTTAGACCAGTTGCGGTCTGATTTTGAACGCGTCTTGGACATGTATAACTCGCGATTAATTCAACAAAAACCTAACGCTACGGTTAATTATCAACCTTTGATCGCCTTTGATGAGATGTATTGTCAAATAAAACACGTGCCAGCTAACCAAAAACGGACATTTTTTTCAAGTAAGTGAGTGTGAATTTCCCATTTCCCCGTTATTTTCCTTTCGCTATTATACATCCGCAAACCAGTCATACAGTCCACTAAATTCAAAGCGCTCGTGACTGAAAAGCACAAAAAAGCGCACCGCAAAAATATAAAATTTACTTTATGGGAAAGGTTTTCAAAAATTAAAAATTTAAATCATCCATAATAAAATATTTATTTATTTTTTATATTTATTTATTGTAGTAATAAGCCCGACTTTAACTTATTACTACAATTTTGTTCAAATACAAATAACGCGACGTAATTCCATTAGTCATCTGCCGCTCCAGTTGAAATACTTTGAATCAACATCCTGGGCCCGTTCTTGAGCAGATTCTAAGTGGTTTCAGTGGTTGGTAACAAACAGAAAGCGGGTTTTATTTACCTCTTAAGGTACCGTTCGGATACAGGCCACAACAGCATTAAGGCTGCAGTATTACAGCGTGACATTACTGCCAACTACATTGCTGCCGCAAACGTCAAAAATATATTTAAGCAGCAATATCGATTTTGACATTACTGTTGCAATAATGCTGGTACGGTACTTTTACGAAACTTTTGGACCATCTTAATAACCATAAAATCAAAACCGTTGTCATCGCCGCTAAGTGTATTTTATAGGTACTTCGACTTGTCACTAGGAAGAAGAGTGAAATAAAAAAAGATACTTTATTAAACAGCCGTTGATACTTTTGGGATTACTAAACGCGATATCGTATCAATAAATTTTGCAGGTGCGAGTACGTACGTATTAACATCTGACCCCGGTTATAATTTATTAGCCCCTAGACGCAAATACGGCAATTTCCAATACTGTTTAGTTTACAAGTGCCTGGGTTTATGTATATTGACCGCGCATATTAAAGCATTACGTGGATAACCAGTAAAGGTGTCATTCAGATTTAGACTGCAACAGAACTGCTGCGCAAATGTCATTAATCAATCAATGATTAATCAATGATTTTTGACATTTGCTACAGCAATGCAGTCGACAGAAATGTGGCGCCACAATACTAAACAGTCTCACTGGTCTCACAGTCTGAATCCAAAAAATATGCTGGAATTTCGAATCGAATACTTACTTACTTACTCCGTTGGCTCAGCGATCCAAAATGAGATTTGGCCTCCGATACAAGACAACGCCACTTTTTTCGGTCCTGTGCGACTTCTCGCCAATTGTTGATTTGAAGTTCGCGCAGATCCGCCTCCACCATATGTCGCTCCAGTGATACCTGGGGCGTCCGATTCGACGTCCTCCTGCTAGGCGACTCAGGTACGCTCGTTTTACGTTCCGATCTTCATCCATCCTCTCAAGATGGCCCAACCAACGGAGTCTGTGAGCTTTACTTTCCCCCACTAGGGAATCATAGGGGGTCGATTGACATTGTCAAGAATTCTCTTTTAATATAGCTTTCCTTAATATACGCGCATTAAACACTTATCTTAACCTCCTGACTCCGACTTGGTTTTAACTTTCTAGTTAAATATGTAGGTATTTTACCAGGAGTGTTTCTGATAGCGGTCTCTCTCGATTAACTTTATATTACAGTAACCGAGTTACGGGTTATAATTGTGTCAACTGGTCCCCCCTACGATGGAGATAGAAAATTACAATATTATATAAGTCGCACACCACGTTCAAAATTAAATAGTATGACTAAAATAGTAGATCGAGTTTTTTCTTTGAAAACCTGAAAAATTCTGTATTAATAAAAGGTCTATCATCAATCACGTAGGTATTAAAGTTTTTTTTAACGTTTAGTACGAGTTCATACAATTCTCACATAAAAAAACAGTTTTAATGCATGAGGTGGTTAGGTTTCCAAAAAAATCTTGTAAGCGCGAACTAGAATATTTTCATTCAAGGAACAGCGCCATCTAGCACCCTAGACAGTCACACACTATAGTCTGTTTCTTTAGGTATTTAAAAGAATGTAAACAAGCCACAGTAAGTCTTTTATTGGGCATTTTTTTTTTCAAGTCAATTGAACTCCATGTGCCAAATTTTACAGAAGTTTTACTACGATGTATTACTTACTCAACGTGACAACAAAGTTGCTGTAATCGTGCTATTTTGTTAATAGGAATATATCGGGATGATTTCATTAATCAATTGTAATTTAGGTTTGCAATATTTGGTATTACTTCGCCCTAGTAAAGAACCTAAAACGAGATCGAATATTTAGCCATTTTAGGGCAGAAGAAAATATTATGCGACTAAATGAAATAGGATAAATCCAGAACGATGAAGGACAGATCAGTTTTATATTTGGCTGGTTAACTTAAAAGTACCCGACAATATAAAAACATATTGAGTTCGGGTCAAAATCAGACCCATGACGCGCCTGCATAAATGTTACAGCGCCACAGAGGTCAATCGCCACTGATATTATTTAGATATTTGTTTTATTTTATTTCATTTAATTCATAGGAAAACTTACAGCTAGAGTAACAAAATAGATTGCAAAATAGAAATAGTAAGCCAGTTACAAGTTTCCACAGGTAGAAACTGCATAAATATTGTCAAAATTTGAATGTCATTTACTTATTCTTGTATCACAAGACAGATTACACGTCTCATATTAATTATTCTGGAGTTTTTTCTGCTATAAGCCCTTTACATTTTATTTAAATTCCTAAAGACACAGACTATAACAGTCTTACCTCTCGATTAAAATGATGGTCTCTATAACAGTTCTTTCATCCCTCTTTTGGTTGAGATTATTAAAAAAAATCCGCATTCTAGACTCTAAACAAATGAATGTGCTAAACTTCCAAAAAATGTCTACAAACATTTTTTGTGAGAGCTGCTCCGTACAAAAATTTACTGTCTTATGTCATCATTCGACGCTGGGTATAAGATATATTATCTGGCACTTCGTAGCAAATGGGTAAACAGACCCAAAGGCCGATAACAGCCGTTCTTGCGTGGAAGTCATTATTATGTAGGTAGTTAGAAGCTACTTCATGTTATCACTACTAATCGATTCTGTTGGCGGTAGTTTTGTAGTTATCTTTAGCTTCGAACGGTATTAACTGACATAGATTTACTATAAAAAATACGCCTTTTTATAAGTAGCGCAGTTGATTAATCAGACTACTGTACCCCTAGTGTAATTAAATTCGATTTCGAAACGTGACGTACGCGTTTGCGTTTAGTCTCATTTTGTATTGGATTTAGAAAGAACGCGCCAAGCGGGACGTTTTGGAAACTCAAAATCCTATACAAAATGAGACTTAACGCAAACGCGTTCGTCACGTTATGATGTCGATCAAATTTACACTAGGGGTACTGAAGTGCAGTAGTTATCTTTATAGATGACAGCATGTTGTATATTATCAGACAATTGTTTCTGACGTTTTCAGAAATTATGTACAATTATACACATATAAACAATTATGAGACTGGCGTGCAGTATTTATGGAGTTAAACTTATTCATGGTAGGCTGGGAGAAAACTATAATTTTTTTCCAAGAAAATTATTTTTTTTTCATTACAATTACCTCCTCTTTGCTAGGTAACACTAGCCTAAATTGACGATTAAAACCGACTAGTGGGCTAGACTATTAAACGTCTATTACACGCAAGCACAAACTGCAGAAGGTCTGACTAAATTATAAGTAGTGGTTGCAGAAGGCATAAAAACGTCAAATACGGCATTGTCTGAATAAAAGATTTTCTTTGGCATTGTTCGTCATTGGTTTCCTGAGATGTATGAGTGGTGGGGATATTTTTCAGCGTAGGCAACTTCTGTACCCCTAGTGTAACTAAATTCGATTTCCAAACGTGACGTACGCGTTTGCGTTTAGTCTCATTTTGTATTGGATTTCGAAAGAGCGCGCCAAGCGGGACGTTTTGGAAACTCAAAATCCTATACAAAATGAGACTTAACTCAAACGCGTTCGTCACGTTATGATGTCGATCAAAGTTACACTAGGGGTACTGAAGTTAATAATTGTTTAAGTTTGGGTTCTAAGTTCGGTGTCGTTTTCAACTAAATCAAAGATGTAGACGAATTTCACATAAATCGGTTCAGCGGTTATCGATTCCCCATACAAAATTCTACCTCCCTTTTCACACCCCACCAAATATTTATAATATATAGATTCGGATGGCGACCGTAACATTGCTGTTACTGTGATATTGCTAAAGCGTTGAAGCGTTGACGGCGACGAAGCGGGGGCGATGTCAAGTCAATTTCCTTGAAAAATTGCGTTATCGTTGTTGCCACTACAGGTTAAGAATAAACAATATTGTCTGACAAAAATAAAAATAAAAACGCGACCAAAATCGAAATGATAAATATCAAGTGTCGTTGGAAATATTGAATCCAGATTTGATTTGATTTTGGATCAATATATTCCAAGATATAACAGCCCGCCATTTCTCCATAATGCAGCTTTTCGTATTTTCCAGCCGGCTAACCTTAAGGAGTCCACTGATTATCAGTTCGCCGGACGATATCGGCCTGTCAGTTATTCGCGATTGTCAGCTTTTGCGAATAACTGATAGGCTGATATCGTCCGGCGAACTGGTAATCAGTAGGCCCCTTTATGTTTTGTCCATTCAAGTCGCGATTAGAATGTTTAATCCGTCACTCATTTTATCATTGTGATTGACAGTGACATTGTCCATTTTCAGCTGTTGCTACGCTGCACTAGGAACGCTGCTGCAGTCGCAATGTAACCCTAAATGGTAGCCCAGCGAGCTGATTTTTAAATTTCGAGCGCTCGAATTCGTCACTCGAAAATCTGTGGAAAACAGCGAATTGATATTTTTAAAATATGAGCAATAGAAATTGGGAATCTAGTGGTATTGACCAGTGGTAGTTTTCAATTATAGTAGTAGAATTTAAATGCCTAGTAGTCGAGATAAATTAAAGGAAATTAGACGAAATCGAAAATCGGCCCCCAGGTAGGATGGGAAACGCAGACTTAATTTCACGACATGCAAACAATCATTTTAGGTCACAAAATCAACTATTAAATCCCTCTGAAGCCAGAAGTCTATTACTAATAGCACACCACCAAAGGTCATTCCCGAATAGAGATTTACCAATACAAAAGATATCTTCGTTTGCATATAGTTATTTCGCATCTCCGGGTCTCGGTTCGCTGGTTTTACTCGTTCATGTGACTATGAGAATGTCGTTGGCACCTATGCAAATGACTATGTTGTCATGACACGTTTTGTTGGCTGGAGAAAATTAATGCATGCCAACGACATTCTATATGGACAGAGTTTCGAACTGGAGTAAGCTTTTTTCTCAAACACAAACGTTTACTACGAGTAGCTCGTCATCATCTTCCTCGAGTTTGTCCCGGTATTTTGCCACGGCTCATGGGAGCTTGGAGTCCGCTTGGCAACCAATCCCAAGAATTGGCGTAGGCACTAGTTTTTACGAAAGCGACTGACATCTGACCTTCCAACCCAGAGGGTAAAATTGGCTTTATAAAACCGGACTAATCCCAATAATAATTAATAATAATAATAATTAATTAATAATTGGGATTAGATTAGTCCACCTCACGATGTTTTCTATTTTGGTTTCCATCTTTAGACTACCTTGTTACTATAAGATTTAATTTTTCTCATTGTATTTTTTATATGAACTTATATTCTTTACATTAATTATTAGTAACTATAAGACATATAATTGTTTAGATGTCTATTGTTTCCCTATTAGGTTTCCCTTACCATAAATTGAGTTGCTCTGCGATATCTGTAAAAAAAATGGTACAATTATTTTTGTACGCTTATATACAATTTAAAACTGATATTTCATCGTGATTGTGAAACTGTACCTAAAATTATTGAAAAAAAAAATCAGTATTTAGTTGCTGAAATAGATGATTTCGTACCGTACAGAATTAATATACTTATATACTAGACGCAGGTAATTTTGCCTGCGTGGGATATTAATAATAGTAATGGCTCGTTCAGCGACTACGTCTATGTATGTAGCTCTGCCAGTTTAGAGTTTTTAGAGTTTATGTTTAAAGTTTTAGACTGAGTTACTTGTCAGTAGATATATACAGTATATAACGAACGTATACGTTGTTTACCATATTTAAATGAAAATAGAGAAATAAGACATGTCCATACGTTTTGTGTATCGTTGGGCTCGGAAACTGGGATGATTGCCGGGAAATGGAGCATGCAGGAGTGACGGGCTATCAGAATGCACACGCCAGATCAAGGCCGGGGCAACGTGGGCTAAATTATGAAAGTTCATTTATTGAAATGAAACAGGCGATCCTAACAGTGGAAGGAATGGTTTTAGATCAGTATTTTAAATTTTTTTCTTTCATTCTAGTTTTAAAATCAAAGCTCAGTTTTTATTTTGCTTTTACAAAAAAAAAAGTCTGTAAATTCGATAGGTACAAAAAAGTCACAAAAATATGTATATACCACCTTATTGCCCATATATTAAGGTGTATACATATTTTTGACAAAGGATATTTATTATTTTGAAAAAAGATAACTTATAAAATATACCCACTTAAGCCCTAACGCCAATGACCAACGCCGCCGACGCCAAACCCTTCCTAACGCCAATGACCTTCGATCTGAATCCCTTAGTTTTCTAATGTTTTTTTTGTAGCTTATCATATTAACAGCACCGGCTGTAAGCAGAATAGTGTCACATATTTACTTTGAAGTTCATTGTCTTCGAGATATTTGGCATCAAAATTGAACAATTTTAGGCCAAAAAACTGGTTTACTAGCCATAACTTTTGTATTAATTAGTTTAAAATTAAAATCTCTGACCACTTTTTAGAGACATCGAAGACGAACTCAAATATGTAGATTTCGTACATGGAAAATCCTTCATAGCAATCGAGTAACGAAAAAAATATTGTTTTATACAATGCTTAAAAAAAAGTGTTTATTTCTATCAAAATCCGGCAGACCAGAATGGAGATAAAAGATTAAACAACCGATAGCCGTTTGTCTTAGAATTCTATCTATAGTGCAAATGTAGGAGTAACGACTCAAAACTAGTCAAAAATCGATGTAAACCGCCGGGAGCCCGTTAACTAACTTCATTTGAAGTGGAATATCGTATGTATTGTTTATAATATTTGTGGGTCATTTTTTCCTCATGTTACGAGAATAGTAGGTTCGATGTTAATATGTATAACTTTCGGCATTAACCTAGCTAGAAATAAAACAAGGGTAGGTAATAACCACACTGCATAATGCGATACAATCAAACACATTAAAGAGAAAAACCATTACTTTCGACAGTAAACGTAAATACCTGTCACTTTATTATTTACCCCTATTTCATCTAGATAAGCTTCGCGCGGGTCGAGTATCGAATGAAAATTCTTTTTATGGCTTCTATAGACCAGTCGATGAAGTTAATTTTAATACATACAATATCTTAAGAATACTACTTATAAGGTAAATCTAAAATAACACTAAAATAGCCTCTACGCTATAGTACTAAAAACCCTGGCAGCATCTCCTCGCTGGATTCTTCTTCTTCTCTCGTATCGAGGCAACCCTAAAAAATGGATGCCCAGAAAGCAGCGGTGCTGATAGCCCGGACTGTGGCATCTCTCAGGTTAGATTCAGAGCTGGAATGCGGGGACGCGGGGCAATCCAGCAGGTGCGCCATGGTTTGCGGTGCCTTGTCGCAAGAATTTTGAATAGAGTAACTTCAAAGCAGTTCCCTTTCGATCATGCTCTGCTTACAACGACCAGGATTATTATACTCATACGTTGAGCGCAAATCTATCAGCTCTTCGGTCTCCTATGGTATATCTGTCTTTTGGATGGATACTTAAAGAAACTCAAAGCTGTGGAGCCCCACGGGCTTTGGAAAACTAGGGCTTAGCACACCGACAAAAATCTCACCCGTTCCGGTATTAAGGAAATACATTTTTCCGTCATGACATTTCGTTCGGTAGCTCAAAAATAAACTTGAATGTTCGTTCATATTCAATTAATGATTCACACCAGATGCACTGCAACATCTTTTAATACGTTTCTTTTTTGGAAATAAAATTTACATGACATGACTTGGAAATATAATTATTTTTTTATGACAATATAACATTCATTTGATTCGATACTGATTCGATGTACCAACATCTATCACATTTTAAAAGCAAATTAAACTGAAAGTTTTAACAAAAACATCCTTCTTTGAATGGAGTAAGACCCAATTTATATTCCGTCGTTTAAACTCGTAGAGTACTTAGAAATTTAATAGATTGAAGCGTGGCGGGTGCTTGTTAAAAGTTACATACAATAACATTGTGATGCTTGATTGTTCGCCTGGTTTCAAAACCTCGTAAATCTCAATTGCGCAAAAATAGACTTTAATATGTAAAGCATTAGGTTCATTTTTAACAGGCGAAGAGTTTTAATTCATGAATTTCTGGGTTTAGAAATGGAATTCAACAATCGAGTTTACTAAATATTATTAAATTTTCCTGAAACTTCGCTGAGTCATAACAATTAAAACGTTTTACAACTTTATGAGTCACATGAACCCGTCGCCAAAATCTCACTCCCATACAATCGAAGTTGCGCTCTCATTTTAAAACGACATTCTTTAGAGGAAAGAGGATAGCCGATCCTTCATACAAACGTAGTCACTATTTCCCTCTCTGGATATTTACATTTTGGAATATATTTTTACATAATTTGATGTATATTAACCTTAGCTATGCCCCTACGTTTGAATTTTTTAGATTTTAGTATTATTATAAAAATTAGGAGCGAAAAACAGATTTCATACACCATTTTAAAAGCTTCCCAACTTCTATAATACCTGAATAAAAATTGAAAAAAATCAATTGGTTTGATTTTTTTCATAGCTGTTGTTAATATATAATAAATTGTGTCAAAATATTTTCAATAATGTTAATATCCAGATAGGAGAATGAGGATTACGTTTGTATGAAAAGGTGCTTTTGCGGGTCCTCCACTTTCGTCTTAAATTATATTTATAAATGAACATGGTTTTATTTTTTTTATCATAGTTTTTTTTGTGTAATTTGATATTTAGAGACAGTATACATCTCTAATAAAGTATTTATTATTTCATCGATTCCATATTTGTAATTGTTTTTTTTTTTTTTAATTTTTATTGTTTGTAAAAATGGACATGTAAAAGTGCCCCTGTGGCCTATTTGCTGAATAAATGTTTGATATTTGATAAATGAACATGATACAGGTATACATTGCTAGAAAATAAAGCGACTAGAAATTTGGTATAAAGAACTTTTACTTGCTCTAATTTCTTTGTGTAACAATAATCTAGGAATGAAATATGAATGTTCATGGTATATAAATATCTTCTATAAATTAGAGCGTAATAGCATAAGAGGAGCTCTAAAGACATGCTGGAGTCATTTTTGCAGACACCTTATTACCTAATGTAATCGCAAGCAAAAAAAGATTTTTTGTACGATAAAAACTAAATATCCCTAACATTTGTTTTGTTTGTTTTGCTACTTTGTTTTACTTGGGACTTAGTCTATTTGTGTAATAATGTCCTATAATATTTATTATTATTATTTATTAGATTGCAACTGGGTCAAAATTATTCTCGTTATCTTGTTTTTTGTCCCCAAAAAATGTGAGAGTGTAGCTTTTTGTATGAGATGAAAATTCTTTTTATTTTTTTCTCATGTAAATTATAATGTACAGCTAGATAGACATGCAATACTCAATTTTTATTTTTACATATTTATTTGATAGTAAACACAAATACAAGCGTAACGGAGTGGTCAGAAACAATACAACGAAAAAGAATTTTGACCCAACTAAGCCAACATCAAGAAAATCATTAATCTCAATCCTTACTAACAGATGTCAAACTTATCTGAAGTAATTGAGTTCGTGACTTTCAGAAGTTGTATGTAACTTTAAATTGAGCAGCCAATTATTGGTACACTTTGCTCTTTGGAAAAAATGAGTATATTTCTTTGGTACTGATTCAATTGAAAACTTCTTACTTTAAACGATCACCGTCACTGAAACTTAATGAAAATTTATCTTTTTAAAATTAAAGCATTCACTGTAATAATAATTTTAGAACCTATTATGTAGGTAGGGCCTTAACAAATATTTAGAATGCTCATACGGCATTACCCATATAAAAAGGAGGCATGGATTGATCCTATATCCTGGATTTCAAAAATCTTACAAACGATATACCGGGTGTTTCCTGTAATACGAGCAAATAATTAAATCATATATTGTACTCCTAAAACGATATAACTTTTGATTAACACCTTTTAAAAATTACGATATCTTTAGATTTTATCTTTTTCATACAAATTTAATATTATTTTCAATGTACGCTGACATCAGTGTCTTTGACGTTTCTTGTCATGCTTTAAACCTAACAAAATTCGCAACACATTGCGTCTTAGAATTAACTTCAATGTGTAATAAAAATTAAGACATAAGTAAAACACGTTTATTAGATATAATTAAAAAATAAAATAAATTACAATCATTCAAAATACTTAAAAACTAGGGAATACATTCATTATAAATTAAACTTAACCTAAACTAAACCCTAAAAACTATTCGAACAACCCACCCCGCATCGTTCCCGGCGCAAAGGTGCCCATTACGCTTGCCGCGTTTCCACGTTGAACCGCGATGGACAATCTCTGCGCCAGGAACGACCCGGAGCGAGGGTCAAGACATAAGTTATTTTTAAAAGTCGCTGAACAAATGTTGGTGAGTTTGAGGAGTACAGCCTACAGTTTAATTTATTGCTCTTGTTACAGGAAAGACCCAGTATTGGTAGTAGTAGCAATGAGATTTGAAATAGAGGTGGAGTGTCAAAGAAAATTTTGTAATCTCAGTAAATTTACTGCCATCTTTCCACACATGATTAAAACTTTTAGAACGCCATTTGCTTTTGATCCTTATTCTTTCAAAAAGTGGCGCCATCTTACCGGGCATCGCCTAAAGGTTGTGGCGCCATCGCTCGAAACGATCCCGCCATACATTTGGCCTTTCATCTAATAGATGGCGCCACTTTTTGATATTTAACATATTGAACACATATCAGTAAAAGAATAAGGATCAAAGTCGAAAGACGACAGTAAATTTACTGTGGCTACAAAGTTTTCTTTGATAATCCACTTATGTAATATTTCAAATTCTCTTTGGTAGTAGGCAATTAGAGTTTTGGTTTCTGTGAAAACAGTATTTATAACATAAATACGAGGTATTTTTTAAGGTCAAGCCTTTAACGCGAACTTATGAATTATGGATTAACTTGTCGGAAAGCATAATTATTTTATTTCAAAAAACCTCGTTGTCGAAAAAAGTCGGACGTCCAGTAGGTACCTACGTCGGGCGGGGGTTTAGGAGGTGTATTCTGATTTCAATAACACGATATGAATTTGATTTGGTTTTATTATAGATTATGATCTCTCCGTCTCAAAAGTTTCTTCAACCAGAAACGTCAGTTTTGACACTGACAGATTATATCTATAACAAATCCAGATCAAATTCATAATTGGTTTTTACAATTAGAATACACTCCAGTCCTAGTGGGCACTTGAAGCTTTTCGTTCTATTATTTTATCCTTAAACCATGTGTGGGCGACGCACCTTTTTAGAAGATGTTTACTTTTTATACTTTTTTATATTTTTGAATTCTATTGTTTTATTGTTGGTTTATATTCTTTTTTACATTCTGTTTATATGTGCATTCTTCTTCGGGACGTCGAATACCAGTGACATCGTCAGAAACGGACCTTCTGTCACGAACTAGCTGGGATAAGGCCGTGAGATTGTCAGAGCATTTTTGGCACCGCTGGTTGAAAGAGTACCTACCAACACTAATACCCAGACGTGGTCGAGGTGAGGTTCCCCAGATTGCAGTCGGTGACTTGGTGCTCATTGCGGACGGCAATACTCCTAGAGGTTCCTGGCCCCGTGGACGCATCACAGCTGTTTTCCCTGGCCCTGATGGTATCACACGAGTTGCGGACGTGCACACCCTGGGAGGCATTTTGCGGCGGCCCCTGCGGAAGCTGGTGAAGCTGCCTCTTTAATAAAAAAGGGGGGCAATGTGGGCGACGCACCTTTTTAGAAGATGTTTACTTTTTATACTTTTTTATATTTTTGAATTCTATTGTTTTATTGTTGGTTTATGTTCTTTTTTACATTCTGTTTATTTGTGCATTCTTCTTCTTGTTTCCATCCAATAAAGTACTATCAATGAACCAGCGCATTTTAACATTAATACCATGAAGCTGATTCTATATTGGCAATTTGATATGGTTTTTATCTCAATTCATTTGGTTTTGACTCTGAGTCGTGAAAAATCTCACGTGAATACTATGAGTGATTCAGTATGATCCGCTAAGGCTGATTTCGCTCACGGTCGAGATCGTATCAAAACAAGATGAAAACTATATCAAGTTGCAAAAACAGGATCGGCCCATTTAAATGGAATGATGTAATAAATTGTACCCACCCCCCGCAGGCTGGGCTTTAGAACGAAATTGAAACAGCTTAATCAATTTGTTTCATTCTTACAACGGCTTATTTAAGATAGATTTCATTAATTAATGATTTCTTTTATAGGCTACCTGACTTAATATTAAAAAGGAAAATTTACAACGGCTATTTTTATTTAGGGACGTGCTTGTATTTATACCTTGGATATATTTTTATGCAATTTTCACTTTTTTACATTTGCCTAGATATCATATTAAATTGGCATAAAACGGCTTTAAAATTACGCTTAATATGACATTTTTCTCCGTTTTCTTATGCAAATCTATTTTCAGTAGTCTCCTTCTAAAATACTCCTATACTATAACCATTGTCAATAATGAACTCTCATTCATCAGTCAAAACTGACTCGAATCCCGCTCAAGTCGACAATTAAGCTGAATTTTTCACCGAATCAATGCATGCATTCCTATAGCTGAGCGTTTCCTCTTTTTCCGTTTTTTATGTGACCTTTTTTGACACTTTTGTATTATTTATAGTCAAGATCGCGAGCCCTGTTCATCCTTATAAGAGAAAAAAAAGTGTCCCAAAATTTCCATACAGTTTTCACTTTCCTTTGTGTTATCGCCATACAACTCTGGGTCATTATTTTATCACATTAGGATCGAAAGAGACTGATCGTGCTGCTGAATAGAAATAACACAAAATTTATGAAAAAATACAAAATTAATGAAAGCGGCATATTTTTAAGAAACGCTTAGCTAATGCGAGCGCGTCAGGGCTACATCCGCGAAAATCGAAGTTCACCCTTTACCAGGCTAAGGGAGATATATTTCCCACATACGGCACTTCAAACTTGTGTTCTATTTTCGATGAGTAAGACTGACATTCGATTTTCATTTTTGAACTATCAGCCTGATAAAGGGTTAATTGCGGACATTTTTCTATGTCACTGTAATTACGTCTTAATGAGAGTGAAAGAGAAAGATCCCCGCAATTTACGAATTTCGGTTGTCGCGCTAGGCCCCCAGGTACCCGATTTGGGTGAGTGGGGCGACTCGGATTAAAAAAAAAATTATGGTTTTGAACTCGTTTTGATATCGAAGATCGCTCACACTAATTAATACATGCAACATGAAGCGAAAGTTTTGCGTGAGATGCGCGCCAATCACTAAGATGATTGTCAAGTCGTATCAAAAACAGTTCAAATCAACATATTGTTAAATTAAAATCGACTTCAAGTGAGCTCTTGTTTTCGGCAAATCCTCTGACGTCGTAATCTATTTAAAAAAAAAAACAGAAATAATTCATTATCAGGAAACATACACCTAATTAATTATATGTCATGTTAGAGAGTAAACGTCATATTGACGACACAACAGTTTTTTTGCTGCGTCATAAATATTATTCAATACGAGGTATTAGCTATGTTTATTTTTGAACAAACAAATATACACGTTGTTAAGTATATATGTATATATATATTAGACAATTTGTGTGAGAATGTCCTATAATAATATTCATATTTGTCCTATAATATTTATTTATAATTTAAATGACTAGGTTAGCTTGAAATTATACATTTTGCTACGTTACCTATTCTGGTGTAGGATTTTACAGATAGCCAGGGAACCGCCGAAATACCACACCCTTCGGCCAGAAGTCTCAGACTCTCAAATCGCAACATCACAACAATAATTACAAGTATGCTTATTGCTTAACCAAAAGCTATTACTCATTTTGCGATCTCAGCCTAAGTCACTCTGATGTGGAAAGCGTTTGGAATCGAAATTGGATTGAACGCGACTTCATCAAAGCTCGATAGCAATCGATACGGTCAAGCCTTCATTAGTGAAATTGTCGATGCATTGCAGGTATAAACAGCTTTGAACCGGATTCTGAATTTTTTTACGAGAATGATGGGTAATATCGTGGCATCCATTACATACCGATCAAATGTGAAATGTCGTTATAGATGGTGACATTTACGAAGACGCGTGCTTTGACTCGTATGGTTTTGTTATTAAAAGTTAGATTTGAAAAATCTGCGCGTCAAACTGTTTATTAATGAAAGTATAGTCCTCCTCGCCGTATCCGACGACGGCGACTCCTTCAACTGTTTTTATTCGGAAACATGGAAAGCTCTAATATGGCTTGCAAAGCCAAATTTGGTTTTGAAAATGCGATCGCATGGTGCGCAATGAAGCTGACCAGCTGGGTTGTAGGTATAGGTATACGAGGGCCTCGCCAGACAAAGAATGAAGGACTTTGGAGCAGCCTATCTGGAACCAAAGGAATTCAAAATGCTACCCATGAGCTCCATCATGTAAATGATGTAAACACTAATGATAAGAGCTTACGCTGTTTTCATTTAATATTAATCGGATGAAGAGTTATCTGAGGATCAAACTTGTATTGAAATCAAGAGCTAAGTTACCTGCAGTGAATTTGCCTCGATAAACATCTCGTAGGAGGCGAACAGGAGCTGCACTTTAACGGTGAGGAACACATTTAGCCGTTTTGTTTTGATTTTAAACACCAACTTCGTCTTTCAAACCACTCTCAACGTACTTCTGCGGATCAGTAACGGTACCACCTATCAGCTGATTGGCCTCAGTGTCACTGACAGCTAACTGAGTGTTGCTACACTAAATTACTATTAAGCTGCGTTCAGTGGTAGAAGCATAGCGTTTGAGTAGACAACTGCAACAGGTCCGTATTGGACTCAGACTTGGCAAGGGTGAATTCCAAATTGAGTGTACATATTTCATATATTTTTTTGACTTAAAAGAGCGCGGAAAAATGAATTGTCACGCGTGTCCTCGTATTATTGAAAAGGACGAACTGATACGGTGCACTCTGTGTAACCTACAGTACCATTACGAGTGCGTTAATATCACGCCTGAAAATTTCAGACAAAATAAAGTTAGTCTGGATATGTCGTGGCAGTGCCCTGTATGCACAAGTAAAGTGCGTCGCGGAAACAATGACGGGACCCCCGTTCGCCAACAATTTACGACACCAACGACCGCAATCAAAGCAAGTTTTGAAACTGATTACCACCACACGAACGACCCCGGCTCTCTAGCCAGTGGGAGTGGCACCGACTTGTTCGACTCAAGTATTTTAGCTACAGATGTTAGCTGTTACGAAAACGTCAACGTGACGCGTAGAAGACGCATACCATCGGTGCCTACAACGCACGACCTCAATGTGGACGCAATTCGTATGGTTATCCGGGAAGAGTTGCAAATCATGTGGGTCGAACAAAACGCCGCCATGACAAACATGTTCACGAACGAGATAACAAAGATTGTAAAGAGGTTAGCTAAGCTTGAAACACTGTTGATGCATAGGGGCGAGGTTGGTACGGTTCACTCGAACTTAACTAAGGATGATGCCCCAGCAGCGGACCCCTGTCCCCACAAAGTTATTACTCATCTCTCAACATTAAATAATAGCAGCAGTGCGGTGCAGGCAACGTCTGTTCTAGTCCCGGAGAAAATAGTTTGCTCCAAAAGGCCCACAACAAGCAACCTGAACCAGCGGAACCCTATAAAAGGTGTGGCGGGAAATAATCCAGGCGAGATGTCTAACCACAAAGATGGAAGTAGTAAGTCTAACAAAGGGAACGCAGAGCCATCCTTGAATCGTAAACCTTCAGAGAAAATACACGACTGCGGCAAAGTCGCTGCTGTACCTGTTGCGGCATCTACGTTACCTGTTTCGGGAATTCACCAGGAGTTAAAAGGCATGAGCAGTGCTGAAATAAATACTGATAAAGGTGATGACTCTAAGCGTTCGCTGAGCTCTTTTTCAGGCATTATGCGGGGAACGGCAGTTGCGGCCTCCACTTCTCTACAAGCAGCTGAGAGATGTCAGTACCTGCACCTCTTCTATGTGAAGGAAGGCACTTCTGAAAGCGAAGTTCAGCAACATTTGGATTGTATTACTGATAGTGGTGTTTGTAGTGTCACTGCTCTTAAAGCGCGAGGTAGTTACGCTTCGTTTAAACTCAGTGTGCCGCCAAGGCTAGTAGAACGTGTTACGGCAAGTGAAAACTGGCCGAAGGATATTTGTATAAAACCGTGGGTGCAGAACTTTCGCCCGAAAAACAAGACCTAATAAAATTACTAAAACTATCTCTGTTTACTATCAGAATGTGAGAGGACTGCGTACAAAAACGGTAACTTTTTCAAAGAATATCTTGGTTTGTCCGTGTGAACTTGTTGCTTTGACAGAAACCTTTCTCACCAGCTCTGTGAGCGATGCGGAACTCTTTCCCCCAGGCTTCACAGTGCTGCGTAAGGACCGTGCGCGCGACGCCGGGTGGGGAGGAGTACTGCTCGCAGCATCTAGTTCGTATACTTTACGTCCTGTGTATGACATTGATGGAATTTCAGATGAAATGGAGTTATTAGTCGCAATTGTACACTGGAGAAATATTAAGTTTATTTGTTGTGTAGTTTATCTCCCTCCTAATTACAAGGATAGCCAATATCTAGCCGTGCTGACGTGCCTAGAAAACGTTGTTTGCAAATACGCTGACCTTCGTGTATTAGTGTTAGGTGATTTTAATTTGAACTCTTGTAGTAAGACAGTTAAACACCAATTCCAGACTTTTATGACATTCTGCCAATTCCACCAACACAACACAATTCTTAATAAATACGGTGGGCTATTAGACCTGGCATTGAGTGGATTGGAGCCTGGGCTAGTTAAAGTGTCCTGTGATTTGGAGCCGCTGGTACCGGCGGATGACTACCACCCGCCGCTTGAGGTGGAGCTTGAGTTCGCACGCAGTACGCCCGTGGTATTCTCTCCCTCTATGAGTACTAGCCCTTCAGTACAGGAGTGGGATTTCCGTAAAGCAGATTTAGAGTACCTGTACGTATCCCTGGCAGGGATTGATTGGGGCGATGTACTGACGACAGGTGATGTTGAAGTAGCAACGGAAATATTTTATGCAAAGTTAAATGAGTGTATTTCTGCGTATGTGCCTAAAAGGAAACCGAAAAACCAAACAAACCTTAAGTACGTCTATCCGGCCTGGTATACACCCGAAATTATAAGAAATATACGGAGCAAATATTTCCACCTTAAAAAATTTAAACAGACCGGAACATTGTTCAACAAAGAACTTTACAAGTACTACAGGGGCCACGTGAAAACACTAATCTCTTACGAATATAGGCAGCACGTCAAAAATATAGAGGGTAGTATTATTGCCCAACCGGCACGTTTCTGGGATTATGTTAAGAGCAAGAAAAAAGACAGGAGACAGTGCACGGGGTATACTTATAAAAATAGCACCGTAGTCGGGCAGGAAGCCGCAGACGCATTCGCTGAATACTTCAGCTCGGTATTTCACCACGAAACGCCGCAGCTGAACACAGAGGTAGCGGCGCGTTACAGCGAGGGTGTGGACGCTACGCATATTACAGTTAGCAGTGTAGATGCGCAGGAGCTGCGACGTGCGGCCAAAAAACTTAAGCCACGTTCGGCGGCTGGCCCGGATTCTGTCCCGCCGTTTCTGGTCCGGGATTGCATTTGCATTCTAGAACAACCACTCTTGTATATTATGAACCTGGCATTAAACCAGTCTTCTTATCCTGCCTGCTGGAAGATATCGAAGGTATCTCCGGTGCCCAAGAGCAGTGCTGGGTCTGAAGTAAGTAACTTTAGGCCGATAGCGGTGCTGTCGGTCTTCGGCAAGATCTTTGAGACCATTATCGACAGGCAAATAAAATGTCAAATAGAGCCTCTGCTTGACGATGCCCAACACGGGTTTCGAAAAGGTCGGTCAACCACAACAAATCACATATGTTTTGTGGATTATGTGACTACAGCCATGGATCGTCGTTTGCAAGTTGACGCGGCCTATTTTGATTTTAAAAAAGCGTTCGATCTAGTTGACAACGACATACTACTACAAAAGTTAGCTAAGCTTGGTTTCTCGCCCAAGCTTTTGAACTTTTTTGCTAACTACTTGATTCGTCGTTGTCAATACGTAACCATGGCCGGGTATAAGTCCCAGCCGTACTATACTCGTTCCGGGGTGAGTCAGGGGAGTACACTGGGACCGACTTTGTTCCTGTTGATGATAAATGATTTGCCGAGGGTCGTCAGCGCCGCTAGGTGCCTGTTATTTGCGGACGACCTCAAGCTGTTCTTGCAGGTGAGCTGCAGTGAAGACTGTGCTAGACTGCAGAGTGATATCAACGCTGTTAATGAATGGAGCGAAACTAATAAGTTGCCATTCAACATCTCTAAATGCGAAATAATAACTTTTACTAGGGCTCGCTCTCCAATTCATTCTGCGTATCATCTCGGGAATAACTCACTTGAAAGAGTGCACCAGGTAAGGGATTTGGGGCTTGCTCTGGATGTGGAGCTAGACTTTCGAGAGCATGTAACTAGCACGTGCAAAGCGGCAACCAAAACCTTAGGGTTTATAATGAGGGTATCAGCGGAATTTAAAAATACCACTGTGGCCATGATGCTTTACAATGCTTATGTCCGGAGCAAGCTGGAATTTGGAGCCATTACTTGGGACCCTAGTGAGGAGAAGTATAGGTTAATGATCGAGAGGGTTCAAAGACGTTTCGCGCGATACATGTACAAGAGAATTTACGGCTACTACCCTTATATGTATCCCTCTCTTTTCGTGCTGGGTATGGTGGGACTCAGGACTCTTAACCTGAGACGCAAACTGCTGCTGTTGATCCATTATTATGGAATTCTCAATGGTACAGTAAATAACTCATATGTGCTAGAGAGATTGGGTATATTTGTGCCGAATGCGCGCCCTTGTCCTGCGGGGCTGAGCGCGCTGCCGGCGAGGCGCCCGCAGCGGCTCTTCGCGTCGAGCTCAGTGCGCACCCGCCGCGCCAGGAACGCGCCCTACCGCGAGGGCCCTGGCTATGCTCAATGCCATGTCCATCGACGCCCCACATATAGACGTGTTTGCGGACAGTGTTGGTGGATTTGGTCGAAAACTTTTAATTTATTTAAATAATAATTGTATGTAGTTTTCGCAACTTTTTATTTTAATTTAATTTACAACGAATGCATGAATTTGTAATGTAATGTATTTGGTGACATTGTACTTAATTTAATTTTAGTTATGACAGTAGTATTATTTGTGTGTATTGTTAATATCTAAATGTATATATATATAATTGTTCTAGTATATAAGCGCCTTGGTTTTTGTTGACTGTAATGTTTATATATTTTGTAATAATAAATAAAAAAAAAAAAAAAAAAATCATCCGGCATATGGAGATGGTCGAAAAAGCTCTGGAGTAGTTGACGGATCTTTCCTAAGAGAGTAATTACACAAAAGATCCCTATGGGTCAAAGTCTGCAAGGGCCCCCGAAAACTATAAGATAAGACTTATCTTAATAACAGGTCAAAGTCGCTAAGTTCGAAAAAAATGCACCATTGCAAAGAAAGTAAGAAAGTTATGAGGACATAACTTTCTTGTCATACAAGTTCCTAACAATAGGAACTTCCCTATTGTGTTGCGCGGACGGCAATATATAATTATACGTGTATTTTCATTCTAGTCTCTGGGGAAATTCTTTGATCGTGATGTGTGTTTTTAATTAAATTAATATTACTTTTTAGTGTTTCCTACTTTTAAAACTGCATTCCCTAATAGGTGGGTTGGACTTAACTGATACAGAAATATTTCAGTATATAATACTAATTGTTAAATGTATCCTTTGTGAGGTGAAAATAAAAAAAAAAAAATAAAAAATAAAAAAAAAAATATTAAATACGAGTAAGTAGCCTTACCACGAGTTACACTGACATATTTGCTAAAGTCTGCGTAACATACTTTCTATAAGTACATCATACTAATATGCCAGTACGAGCGAGATGTATATGTATAAAGTAAGTTATGTCAGAGTCAAACAAGTGGTAAGATTACTGGTTACTTATTTTCATGACGAAACTGTAGATACTACAGCATAATTAATCTGTGACCCAAGTGTTAAGAACCTCCGGAGGAAAATGGGCTACCGTGTTAATTATATTTACTGAGATACCTTGCAAAAATACGATGATTTCCTGGAACATTATACAGTTATAATATGTTAGAATAACCGCTCATTTTCGCTAACATATTTGATACCAGATATTAAATAATTTTAGCCCAAATAATAGCTAGACCTTAGACATAAATAAGAAGCCTGTCCAGGCGCCTTTGTTGTTTTACTAATAACCTGTCACAACTTGTCCACGAACGCAGACAAAAAAGATTAATGGTACTAGTCCAGAGGTGCCCAACTCGACAAGGCTCTAAATTAAATAATAGTTCTACAAGCACCAAACGTCGTATCAATCTGAGATGTTTACGGCACTTGAGTGTTCGCATGATAAATCAATGTAAATGTCGTAAGTTGTAAAGGGTTCCACAGGGTATAGAGTCTATGAAGTTTATATTAGACTTGTAAACTAGTGTATCAAAAAATGTTTGAACCGTTTTCTTCTACTGAAATATTTATTAGTCATACACAACGTTAAACAACAATTATATTAAGGAAAAAAACAAAAACAAAGTATTTGAAAAAACTGTGCCCTTTTTATTGCTTCGCTAAAGTTAGGTTTAGGCCGATAAAGGAGGGAAGCATTCACATACCTATTGCCCCAGTGCCCAATGTAGCTCCGATTTCCCCAGCTTCCCCTTATATGCCAACTAGCGTTATAAGAACAAAATAGTTTTTGATCGTAACCGGTTTCTTACAAGACCGAAAAAGTTTTCGATCGCATCTGGTTACGAGGCTCTAGTTACGTACGTGGCAGAAGGATTCATTTCATTACCTCGTTACTATAAATAACTTATTGGACTATTTGTCACAAATCACTACTAGTCACGTAGCAGGCAGATTTATTATTAATTTCCAAATATTTCTTTTCAAAAATAATCTGTGCATGAAACTTCAAAAAGGAATTTAACTGGAAATATGCTCGTTATTGCAGTTCAACGGAATGCTTTGTTTATTTCATTTTCGCTGGTATTAAAAATCAAATTCATTAAATTCAAAGGAACTATGTTGTGTGTTATGTTTGTATTTTAATTTATTTAAGTACAGCTGCTTCACGACTTTTGATGAGACTTCTAAATTAAAAATTAAACAAGGTCAATTGAAATCGATAGCCCTTGAATGCGAAACCTTACTAAATATAAAATGTAAATGTTGTACAGTCTCATCAATATTGTATATCGACCATGACCGTCGTACAGTACAAAGCAGGCGCTCAATAATTAATGATATCAATCAATGGACGTCCGATTTCTTTCTGCCGATTTTACTAAAAAAATACCGGCTATAAATATCTTCTGGAGAGACGTAGGCAAAATGAGAATTGACAATCTTATATGCCAATGGAAAAGTAAATAATGTATTAAAATTAGCTCGTGACTTTTGGTTTGTATATTATTTATCTGCATTATATCGCTGCTGGCAGCGCCGAACATGAATTTTTTTTCACCATTTATATTGCATTCTGAATTTATTGAATTAAAACACGGCTCACAAATGAATGAGTTCGCGAACGTCAATTACGTGGTATAAAAAATGCTCCCCAGGTCGTCACTATGTGTTATGGTTCTCTGAAGAATGGCAGCGTTACCACTATGGATGGCCAGACTTAGTCTCTGGCCGAAGTAGCTGCCAGCCCTCCGCTCACCAGAGGTATCCACAAGGCACTGGGATTTTTGAACAGAGGATTAGCACTGGGCTCCCACGGTCCCAGAGTTTCGACGTCAAATTCCGCAAATATAGCAAAATAGCCCTCGCCGAGGACAGCATATCTGCGCCGCTTAATTTGTTCCGCCGTTGTGGCCGCAGTCCCCGCCTTGACGGAGGTCGCCTGTAAATAGGTGGGACGGCGCAAGCGTGTCAAAGCAGGTGGCGTTCCTCACAAGCGTCCTCCCTTGCGACCATGGATTGAGTGTTACGCATGTCCAAAGGGTAGAAAATAATTCGTATGACGATTGCAGCTGAGCAGCGTTACTGTGGCGGCATAACTTCTGCGGAAGTAACGCTAGCGCGGCACTAATACTGCCAGTTTCCTAGATAAAATGAGTAGTGACATTTATGAATTTAAAAGCCGGGCTCTTGTCGGTGCAGCTGGATGAAGTTGTCTCCACCTTTGTCGATCCGAAGCCAGCTCTTTAGTGTCCTGGTACAACACGGCCCCTACATGATCCTCTACTTTGCTCATAACTTTTTCTTGGTCTTCCCTTCCCTCAATAAACGAAAATTATAGTCCTTGACAACGGCCTTCCACGACGTAACATACCGTGGCGGTCCGAGTCCTGGTGCAGCAGACGCCAGAAAAAGGCTGTCTCGGTCGTCATCCCGCGAAATCCTTGTCAGGATATGTAGAACGTTCTATCCTTCACATATTAAAACAAGGGAGTTGACAGTGATAGCGCCGGCGTCAACACTACACTACAACGGTAACTTTGCATTAGTAATGCTGCTGCAGTTACCACTAAAATGACTTTTCTTAAAGATAAGATAAATATAGTTTTTTTTTTCAAAAAGGCATATTACAATGCGCTTAGGAACGTCAAATAAAGCTACACTGGCTCTAACCCTACACCTTGCCTCGAGAAGATTTAAATCCCCCCCACAATTGAAGACTTACAACTAGACCACGCAGCAAATTGCACAGAAACGACTGAGCGGATTTTGGCAAGGTAAACGTAGGAGTGTTTTTATTGCCGTTGCAAACAACGTTTCACGCATAGTTCGCGTCATTTGAATCGCTTGTAGCCCTTCCTGCTTGAACCACCCACTGTGTCTCATAAATTACGCTGTGAGCGAATTGCTCGACTTCATGGTCATGTTTTAGTAGTAGTAGTAGTGAAACACTTTATTGTACAAAAAGAAACATAAATCATTAGTACAAAAGCGAACTTATCCCTTTCAGGAATCTCTTCCCCGTAAACTTTAAGACAGGGCTCGAAACTGAATTGAAATACTTGTTGTATTATTTTATTCATTAAGACCGGTTAATTGATGGAACGCGAACTAAAAAATTACGTTCTCTCTTCTAACCGGTAACAAGTTTTAGGTTAGTTTATGCTTCGCGGGGAACAATATAATACCGATTACTCTCGGCTTTCGGAGACTCTTGGTTAAACTCATTGTCATACGTGAAAGAGACAACAATACTTACTCGGTCTATCTTGCTTCGATATTTTAAATTTAACCGGTTACTTTCGTTCCACAAAAACGGACGGCGAACAAATTTGGCATCAACCGGTATCTAAATAGAACTGTTCTTTAACCGGTAACAGCAAACAAAAACGAAATAATTGTCGTTACCGGTTGTTAGAACGAAACCGGTTTAAAAAGTAAAACGGTTTCTGAGCCCTGCTTTGCGATATTTAACTTTGATTTGTATTAATGTTTTTACACTCGCTCTTACCTAAAAAGGTCGCTGTTAGCGTAAAGCCGCTTGGAGCATTTTCTTCGGGGACTTTGCCGCCGGGAGCCATGGCTCGCGAAGTCAACAAAGAATTAAACTTAGTATTCTCAAACCATTACAAACATCATTTTTCGGCTCTTCGATATGCCTCAAACTGGTGATTTCTATTTTCTACTGCAGCTGGCTCCTCTTCTTTAAAGTTTTCCGACCCCTAGAGGCACGGTTTGTTATGACCTTGATCATCGTGAACGCTGATTGGGGAATGTGAAAATCAAACCCATAACAAATTGATAAATCAGAATAAATCCGACATATATCTCGGGTCACAAATCGGAATACAATGAAATTTCATTTCAACGAATAATAGGTACTTATGTAATTATATCACAATTATCTACAGCTATTAACGTTATAACTGTAAATAGCTAGTTCGTAGTTACCACATACCCGTAGTTATATAAACGACATACCTGCCGTTCGAAAGTTAAAACTGCATATTGCGGCGAATAATATATTTTTGATATATATATTTTTTAATTTTTGCAATATTAGTTGAGTAAGTAAAGTAAGTAAATATTCTTTATTGCACCACAAAGAAGACAAATAAAATAAAAAAACAGATGTAAAGAAATGTAGCAACAGGCGGTCTTAACGCTGTAAGCGATCTCTTCCAGACAACCTTAGGGTAGCAGGATATAAAGAACAGTAAGTTTTTAGAACAGGAAGAAGGAGGAGGGTTTTTGAGGTTCAGAAGTAGGTAGTCCTAGGTTTAGTTCAAACGGAAAAGAAAACATAAGAATTTTAACATATCTAAAAGAGATCCCATGTACAGTCAGCGTCAAAAGTAGCGGATCAAATAACGTTTCATAAGTATCTACCATTCTGTAACAGCTTAACAAAAAGTGATGTCTTTAATATAGAACAACAAAGACTGTAAAAGATATACTTTTGAGCGCGAGTTTTAGAAATTTATCTATATTTGGAAAAGTTATCCGGAATATCAGATACATTTGGCGCGTTGTTTCATCCGCTACTTTTAATGCTGACTGTACTATTTACTCTTTATGATTAACTAAGGAATTTCCCTAAGCAATGCACACATATTGTTAATAGTTTTACAACATACGGCCTTAGCAAAACTGTTTGAATGCACTTATATGTATAGCACAAATACGTCAAGGAAGTAAATATGAGGATTACGTAAAACCCTATACAAACACTTTATCTATGTGACGGATGATCAACAACAATACTTTGCTATTGCTATTGTATGTATACTATTATGTACTTAACCTATATGTAAACGATGTATGAGTATTCTCACATAATAATACTCATAATATCACGTGGGAATTCATTATAGAGAGCCTTGCATATTATAGTAGGAGGTATATGGCGTAAGACAGTATTGAATAAGGATGTGTTTACATAGTTTTTATGCAGTTTATATACCTATATAATTATTATGATTTTATGTTTTGCAAGTACAAGTTTTGTGCATTTTTGGCATTATTAATTCTACATAAAAAAATATGTACCTATAAAGGGATGGTAAACGGGTTAGATAATAAGTAGTAGATACAGTTACATATTCTTGCTTAGTTACGGAATATACAACAAGAGAAGCCCCTAGCAAGGAGGAGCGAACGAGGTCTGAGTGCCTAGCCAGTATGCCAACCATTTGCGCTGTAACAAACGACACGCTAATTTCTCACTGTCACACTTATATGGAAAAATGATAGACTTTAATACCGTGTCGTTCGATACGGCGCAAACGATTGGCATCTGGGCTAGGCGTTCTGATCATGATCATAGCGAAACATATCGTTGCGTTTTGTCCAGTAGTAGCCGTGTTTTGACTAATACAATAACTTCTTCTCATCCTTCTGCTATGGGTGCCGTCGTCTAATATGACATAGCTATTTCCATCTTTGATACAGCAGTTCTGAAAAGTGACCTTGTGTTTTTGGAAAACAACTGGCGCAAATTTAGTGCCTTCTCTGTCTTGCACGGGTGCACCGGGCGGGTGAACGATATGTGCAACACTAACTGGCGCAGACGCGTGCGATGGATTTTACCCGCGATGGTACCCGTGGGCTTGCAACCGCTCCATTCATGGCAGCGTAGGCACTAAATTTATAGGCCGTGATAATCTTCTTCGTCTGGCACTAATTTCACCCTGAATTCCACACACACACATATTCATGTCACTTCTTTTTTATTGGAACCGTTGTATTTTTCATTTTTTATCCCCATGAAGTACGCAAATTAGTTAGTACACACATCTCGAACGCCTTTTTTTTAAACATGGCTTTAATGAGTGTGTCCACCGCTTTACATCAATAGCGCACGACTCCGCTTTGCATTTGAACGCGTTCCATGCCGCCGCTTCCGACCGCTCATGTGACTATCGTATTGAAATGTGATCCGTGACAGCAACTGTAAATAGTTCAATAGCATAATATCCTTATGCTGTTCCCTTCGATATGGTCTTGAATAGCAATGTGCCAGTTGCAGAACGTTCTCCAAATAGCCATCATTTCTGGAAACTTTTAGATTAGGAATTATTAGGTGATCAATGTACGCTCTTTTCCCAACCTTGTTGCCAACGGAGTCTGTGAGCTTTACATCCTCCCATGATGTTACCTGATGTGTAAGAGCGTACCTGGGTCGCCTAGCAGGAGGACGTCCTATCGGATGTCCCAGCTATTGCTGGAGCGACATGGTGGAGGCGGATCTGCGCAAACTTTGAGTCAACAATTGGCGAGAAGTCGCATAGGACCGAGAAAAGTGGCGCTGTCTTGTGTCGGAGGCCAAGTCTCATTTGCGTCGCTGAGCCAACGGAGTAGGTGTGTGTGTAAGGTACTCAATGTTCTTGACTGATGACGACTGTTCTATTTAACATTTACGTCCCTCATTGGCGTCTATTTCAAGTGTCAACGTTTGGAAATATACGTGCAGAATAAATACCGAGAACATTAATGGGAAATTTTAAATTTTTGAAAAAAAAAAAATGGTACATGTCTTGAATAATTTCTAGTCGAACAAATTAACTAAAAACAAAGTATATAAATTCGATTACAATTAGTTTAGTCCCAAAAGTCGAGCAAGCTGTTTTTGTTTATTATGATAAAACAAAGAGCTAGGTTTTTTATCGTCACACTCCAAGCAACATCTTTCGGTCTCATAAACTCAAGTTTCCCGAATGTAAATGCCCTACTTTGTGGGGGTGCTCAAGAATTATGTTTATGACACAGTCAACTTTACTGGCCAAATATAAAAACGGAAGGGTGTATTTTTAATATTGTATGTAGAATTAGGCGGAGAAAACCTATGATAATGAGCGATTAATGAGAATAGGGTAAGATGGTGTAGGAGGACGAACATAAGGTTCAAAGTGTTATAAAATGAAACATCCCCCACGTACTGTTACACCAGCCTAACCTACTGTATTATCTTATAAAGTATAAACCTTCATGTTTTTATTAATTAAATTAAATCTAGTGCATTAAATGATTATAATTTTTCTACCATTGCATCATTTACTGGATCTAGGACATCGAGAAATGCATGAACATACAAGTTAAAAGAACGAATTAGAGCTAGACCAAGAAAAATCTGCAGCGATATTAATAGTACAGACTGCAATTTTACATATCAAACTTCTATGAAATCATGACATTCAATAACGCTTGCATAATCTCTGCTACCAAAATCGCTGCAGAATCACCTTGGTCTAACTCTAGGAACCTCCTACTTTCCGAAGCAAGTTAATATATTTCTTCGTAGAAACTCTTCTCTGTAAAAGTTTTCGAACTGCAAAAATTTAAATAAACGAAATGAGTTTTCCCGTTCAAATACACTCTAACTTGAGAAGGTAAAAGTCAATATTTGTTTTTTCAATACACGCTAGAGAAACCCAATATTAATATTACGCTGCACCGAAACTCAATAAAACAGTATTTGCACTCCGGTTTCGGTGTTGCACTTTACCGGTTATTTCATTAACTTCACGCTCACACACGTTGTGACATTAGAATATGTACCCTATGGTGTATATTATAAGGTTTGCTCTTCATGGAAATGTCAAGACGAGTTCGGAAGTTCGGAAAGTAATCCGGTTATTTGCAAACAACCGAAACAAATTGAATTGAGTTGGCGTTCGCGATACTGCTTTTATTTATAAACGGCTCGGGGAAAGTTGTGACGTTCCGCATAAAAATGGACCTTAGGATTGCTGGCCCTTGCATTATTATAAATATAAACCATACTTTCATACAAAACGTGAAGGTCTGGAGGTTCACAGAGTACCTAAGTTAAATTTTCCTAAGGTCCCTTTTGATATATGGACTGACAGGATATTTTGTCTTTTTCTTCTTGCTCTATGTTTCCTCATCACTAAGGTTGGCAACCACATGAGGTCATTGTTTTCTGTACCAAGGCTCTCTATTCTGCACAATTTTCCATAGTCATAATAACGGGCGCCTATGTAGATGTTATATACTGCCAACACATCAGTGATCTAACACGTTACCTGAAGAAAATTTTGATTGTCAAGTCCACATGTATGGGAATTTTAAGATTTTCATATATTGTTACTATTTTCTAGCAGAAACAAAAACATTCTACAAAACATTATTAGTACCTACTTATTTACACAAATATGCCGTGTAAATGGCATCTAAACTAACATGTTTATATTTACATATTTAAAAAATTGGGGTACTTAACATGTATAAGAATTTAACTCCCTAGACTGCTTAGCAGAATTTGCGTAATTGCGCGCGTTTCCATATATCATGGGCATACACACACACATATTAATACCTGTCAACCCTTTGAATTTTAGAACATACAGAGCGAGCTAAAACTAAGACGCCAAAAACATAATTAAAGGTGATAAAGATACCCTCTATTTACAGAACTCTGAAGACACAATGTAATAAACGCAGTTAAATGTTTGCTTCACCCATTGTATATCGAGACGACCCACAAATTGAATTGAAACGTGTCCAGTGATCTCGTGGTGTCATTCAACTTGCTTGACGAGTAGGAGCGAATTCAAGGCTCGACAAAGTTTCTATGAGTTTATATGTTTCTATATTTATAACAATTTAACTTTATATCAACAAAAATCTTATCAATGATATGGTAGATTAAGAAGCGTCCATAAGAGTGCGACACTTACGCTAGTTACTATTAAGTCCAATGCGAGAGCGGCAGCCGCGACCGCAAAGCTGGCAGGAAAATGCCGTGCCCGGTGACGAAGGTTGGTCAGCGCGCTGGTGTCTCAATTCTCGCCTAGTGTGAAGAAGGCTAAACCATGCTTCATCGTGACCAACTACCCTTTCGCCCAGGGTCTTCCTCCAGTGATCGCGGTCTTTAGCCTCCCTTTCTCAGTTGGTGGGATCGATCAGGAAGGACAATATGAAAACAACACCAAAAAACTACTGCTGAACGAAGGCCTGGAATTGATCGCCATTATGCAGCTTCTAGCAACCCTTATAATGGATCGTCATGCGAAGCATTTCCCTCTTGTTTTAGGATCTTAATATCTCACACTTTATTCTATATGAAAATGTATATTATGTATGGAATGTATAGTATACAATAATATACATTTTCATATTTTCAATTTACATGACAGTGGCAAACAACATCCATCGAGACTAAGTATATCTCTTCCTAGCGCATAATTGTGTATATGGGTCTATACACTTTTGTCACGCAATTTCAACTTTCGCGGTGGGTCACGGTACACTGGCTGTAAACTCAAAGTTTGCACATCCAATAGGAACACACTATTGGATACTGTTTCTATTTACACATGCTCTTTGAGAAATACGTTAGGATTAGAATGCAAGTCATTGTTTAGGTAAATGGACTGGAAACTGGGTTACAAATACATGGATTGGGAATTTTATCATAGAGTAAAACAAATTTGCAGATAATAGTAACGTAATTTCTTGTAGTTACAGAAAAACCGGTTTAACACTGATTGATCTGATTCATCTACTTTTGAAATATATTAAGTAACTTAACAAAATGAAATTGCAACATATTTGTCATATTCTACGAGTAATGGTATTTTAAAGGGGTTGGTATTTAAATTAGATATTTTTGTGTTATTAATTTGCTGAATATTTGACCTCAAAAACCTAAGGTATTTACAAAATAGAATCAAGTTAACATTGCAATGATCGTATTGCAATGTTCGAAGCATTGTATAATATATTTTTTCTTAAAGTAGGAAGTATGCTGTTAAAATTAGAACCACACCATTTCGATACTTCTGTGAGATTCCCAAGTTACAGACTGAGCCTAGTGTGGGGATCAATGTACTGCTGATCTTGTAATGCCAGTTTCTTTTAATATATTTTTTAAGTTGGTAATAAAATTCAATATTACGTAATAAATCTACTGTAGGTATAAGGCGTCGAGCACCTCCAGTTCGCGGGCCCCCACCTCGCGAGGACACTTGCTATGCTCTATACCCTCTGTGTAAGCCACTCATATTTACCGCCTGAGCTCATACGAACGGTAGTGGTTCCTATTGTAAAAAATAAGACGGGAGATCTGTCCAATACTAGTAACTACAGGCCAATATCTCTGGCCACTACCATAGCTAAAGTGTTTGACGGCTTGCTGAACGCGCGATTGCAACAACATCTGCAGCTGCACGACAACCAATTTGGGTTTCGGCCTGGACTTTCCACCGATAGTGCCATCTTGTGTTTAAAGCATGTCGTCAGATACTACACAGATCGAGAAACACCTATCTATGCCTGTTTCCTTGACCTGTCGAAGGCGTTTGATCTGGTTTCATACGATATCTTGTGGAAAAAACTCAAGGAAATTAATGTTCCTTGGGAGTTAATACAAATATTCAAACATTGGTATGGAAACCAGGTCAACGCTGTTAGATGGGCAGGTACATACTCTGATTGGTATAGGCTGGAGTGCGGTGTTAGGCAGGGAGGGCTGACGTCACCCTCGCTTTTTAATGTGTATATTAACTCACTCATCGAGGGGCTTAGCAGTCAACATGTTGGCTGTCATGTGGACGACATAGCCGTCAATAATATAAGCTACGCGGACGACATGGTCCTGCTGAGCCCCTCGGTGTGCGGGTTAAGGAAATTGCTGAGTACCTGTGAAAAGTTTGCCAATAATCATGGGTTGTTATATAATGTAAATAAATCCGAATACATGGTTTTTAGCGGGGGAAATAAAGCGCCTAGTAGTGTACCGGAGATTAAATTGTATGGTTCTCCACTAAACAGAGTGCAGCAATTTAAGTATTTGGGGCATATACTTACTCCAAGTCTTAAAGACGATAGTGATTTAGAAAGGGAGCGTAGGGCGTTGTCGGTGAGAGCCAATATGTTGGCCCGCAGGTTTGCTCGTTGTTCCAACGAAGTTAAAAAAACGCTTTTTAAAGCTTATTGCACATCTTTTTACACGAGCAGCCTGTGGGTAAACTACACTCGAAAAACTTACACCGCCCTACGCGTACAATATAATAATGCGTTCAGGGTGTTGATGCGGCTGCCCCGCTTCTGCAGCGCATCAGGGATGTTTGCGGAAGCGAGAGTTGACTGCTTTTATGCAACAATCAGAAAGAAATGCGCGTCCCTGGTGCGGCGGGTGCGGGATAGCCGCAACCGCATCCTGGCCATGATAGCGGATAGGATTGATTGTCCTTATATACGACATTGCTGCAGTGTGCACATCTCTTACAATGCTCAAGTAGTGGGGTGATGTGCCCACTGTTGCAATGGAGTATTTATTTATTTGTGTACATAGCCATAGTAATATAAAAACCTTAGATATAAGAATACTAACGTAGATAATAAGATAATGAACTATTTTGTTACTAACCATGTATTATGAATCCTTGTTATTTGAAATAAATGATTAATAAATAAAAATAACCTGAAAAACAAGTTTTTATTACATTAATTTCAACGAAATCCCGAACCGCTAATTTAATAAATATCTCGTCAGACCAAATCTAAATTAAGTAGTTCCCTCAAACTTTGCTAGTTTATTATTTACAGGCCGCGAAAGTTTGCGTTTCGTTACCTAATTAAGAGGTGAGCCCGACCGATAGAATTTCATCAAGCCAGCTTTTACAGGGATTATGATTTAAGTTCTTTACCTTAAATTAAAAGTGTAAAGTGTAAAATTTAATAGAAATAAATAATAATGCTTATTATTTTCATTTATAGAGAAATACGAGTACGAACAGTAATTTATTAACAATAACAGCAGAAAATAGTAGTAGTGAAATTCTTTATTGTACAAAAATGGAAACAAATCAGGAAAAAAACACTCATCATTAGTACAAAGGCGAACTTATCCCTTTAAGGAATCTTTTCCAGTTAACCTTTGAGCAATTGAGAAATAGACTTATAGTTTCCTTATTTTATATATCAAAATTACATATATAATTATTTAATGCATTTAATTTAATCATCTAATTACGCAAAATGTATGGAGCTGTAGCAGGTAGGTAAGTAGGTGTAGGTGGAGAAGTTGACTAGGAAATGAGATGAAGCTGTAGGTACAGCGCCATCTCGTTTTGTAGTCAAATTTGAAGCACGAAATTGTCTTCGATTTGTATTAAGCGGCTATCCAAAAAATTTTTGCGTTTACGAAGACAGTAGGACATTTCTAACACTAGCGACGAGAGTGTTTTACGTCAAAGTGACTGAGAAACCGTATGATTTCAGGTTCAATGTCAAACTCGGTTTAAAATACAGCGGAGCTTCTATAAATAAGTAATTAAATCAAAACTGTTCTATTACTCAATCTATTCCGTAACTAGGTTGTTCCAGCTAGAAATAAACCTTATATATACAGTCTTCTAAAGTTTAATTTTGAATCTGCTCAATTACTGATAGAATTGCAAAAGTTCCGTGTATAGTAACAATCTGGTGTCGCGGTTGGTACGAAGGTTTGGAGTGTTGTAAAAGGGAAAAGTTTCAACATGTGTTAGAAGTTTCTTTATTTTGTTTTACTGCGCTGTGTTAATGCAACACCTTCTAAAAAGTATTAAAACCGGTCATTTTGTGTAGAATTTATTATGTAATATGATCCATTTTTATAGCTTTTAAGTGTATTTCCTTAGTGGTGTAAGAGGACGTCGAGCTGGTGTTATACCATCTGTACTAATAGTGGAAAAAATAACCTCGATAAGGCGAAATCCTTGTTAACACGAAATAAAATGCCATACCCTTCTTTTCAAAGCCTTTAGGGATTCCAGTCCATAACTCGAAATATTCAATTTCATTGAGACGAAGTATGGCTACTTCCCCCATAGCATTTCCTTTACAAATATCCAATACAAAAAAAATGAAATTTGACCTGTACTCGTAATCCTAATCACTAAAAAAATTGGCATATTGTTTTATCACCCTATATCTCAAAGTTATTTACTTTTACACACCTCTGTAACTCGAAAAAGACTGTGCTTTACATATTTTTATAGATAATTTCCTTTTTAGATAATTCTAATTTTTAATGCATTTTATTACCTCTGTAGGCTCTGTAATTTAAAACAAACATAAACCTATAATAAACCTCGCTCAGTCGATGCCCTCTTTAAGACGAAACCTCGCTAACACGAAGTTTCTGAAATTTCTTTTGTGATTCGTAGATACTATGTCTATTTTAAATGCTAAACACAATTGTCTGTCTATTGCCTCTTCGTGCTTAAGTCAGTGAACCGATTTAAACAGAGATATATGGAGATAGCTCCTAAGCTGAGCTAAGCGGACAATGCTAGTAGACCGCGGTGTAGATGGCGGTGACGTCGAGATAGAACGCGCAAGCGTTTGTCTTTCATTAAATAGTTAAGTTCTAAGTTTGAGTATGGTTTATTTGATAGTTTCAATAGGTACCGTTATGCTATGCGAAGTAATTCTGTTAAATCTGTTGTTCTATGTACTTTCTTACAATATAAGAGATGCTCGGAGACTGATTTGCTAAGTATTTGTAGCTGGTGGTTTAATTCGTGCTGAGGGTGTACACTTTTACACGAACTGTGTTTCATTTTTTGTGCACTGTTACCAAGTTTAAATATAAACTAATTGTCATTATTACTGTCTTTCGCTGATTACTAAGAACGCCCCATCGATCCCACCACTTAAACCGTTAATAAATATATAAAAAACGCCATTGTATCCGCTAAAGGGATAAACAGTACCGATCAGAGATGACAGTCTTAAATGATCAAAGTGTTTGGTCACGGTCGAGCGGAAGACTCAATTGATCTGCTCAAGTCGTAGGAAATTGTAATGGCCACTAACGGCATAAACTGTGGCGTTTTCATCAATTTGCTGTGTGAACTGTACGTAGTTTGACCACTCTATTGATGCATATTATGATGAATTAAGCTCCTCTTTCATTTCTAAAGATAAACTTATGATACAACTATCGCTTTTGGATGGAAATCACTGGGATTTCCACGTAACTTCGAGTCTCCGTGAGGAACGTGAGTGAAGAACATTGATCTACTTACAATGTTAAGTGCGACCAAAATCAGAATGATGTCAACGGTTATTTTATTGTTTATCAATTAAGTTTTTACACACAAAAAAAAAATTGTTTTAGAACATTAACGAATCTAATTCGGAATTATATCAATTTTGATTTTCTCTAATCCATTAAATCGCCAATTATTACCACAAGTAAATTCTTGTTTTAATAAATAGAATCAGGCGTAACTTTGCGGAAATCCATATTAATTAAAACAAAAACTATTACTTTGCTAATCCGCGAAAAAATAACGTACTAGTCAATTAGTGCTAACCCGTTATTTACTTTAATTAATTCTTGTGTTGTTTAATGTCTATGGATGATAATGGGCACTTTTCTTTAGATAGCTCAACTCATTTGGAACATATTACCTAAATAAAATACTTAATTACTCTTTATAGCGCGCAATCTGTACCTATTGTAAAGAAAAAATGTCCATTTCGTAAATTGTATGAAATTATTACATACAATTTTCAATGTGGTAATGAGGCTTGAATTGTTTTTTTTTTTAATCTAGAAATATTTTTTTTTTTAAAAGCAATAAAATGCTAGTATATAACCTAAGATGCTCTAAGCAACTCGAAAGCCGAACGATGACGCCTAATTTGTCCAATTTTTTAATTGACACATAACTAGCTAATAACTAGGGTAGGGTGGTATAAGATTGCGCGGGCGATATAATTGCGCATACGTCATAGCAGGACAACGGAGTGAGCTTCGTAGGCAACTTTAGTTGTGTTTTGTTAGTCGTCGTAACCGGCATGTACTCCCAAAGAAATAACATATATGAGTGGAAAACAAAAGAGGTACGTAAGTACAAAATTTTTATTCGCTTTTGATCTTATTTTTTGATGAAATGAGTGCATTACTGCACCAAAACTCTAAGTAATTTTAGTAATTTGTTATTATTTTGCCGCGGCAGTATCACTCATGTTTCGACCTGACAGGAAGTAGTTCGAACATTATCTATGAGATGGCAGTAATATCGCAATGTTTAGAGTGGTATTGCAATGTGTAAAATTGCGCACTTCGGGTGTGTGTACAATTGCGCGCGCAATTTTACACGTCCGAATTTTTTGTAGGTAAATTGCCTCCTTCAAAACCGTTTATAGCACCTGCACCTATATCTGAGAAGCCATCACCTGTTGTGGAAGCGAGGTCTAGTCTTCAAATAAGTTCAGCACCGTTTGACTGACCTGATTTCACTGCCAAAATCTACACAAAAAAGGAGTTCTAATAGGAAACACAAACAATTAGAAGTGATTAGCAGTTCACCATATAAAACACAACTAGAGAAAGAAAAAAAAAAGAAAAAAAGGGAAATCTAAATCTTAAGCGAAGCCTCTGATCTGAAGCAAAAAACATAAAAAAAGAAACTAAACCAAAGGCTAATAATTAAAAGAAGATTTGGAGATGTGGTGGGTGCAACGAAGTGTATAAGAAGCCAATAGTAGAAGACTGGATTGGGTGCATTACATGTAAGGAGTGGTGGCATGAAACTGTTCAGACTACGATGGCTCTGGTGCTTTTATTTGTGATATGTGCAAATAATATAGTTGCGCAATCTTATCGATCTCAACGCGCAATTTTACACACTAGGGTGTACAAAATTGCGCAATTCCCGATTTGTGATTTTGGTTTAATTTCTTAAAAGATAATATGTTTTTAGTTACCATTCGTATAATAATTTGTTTCCATATTAATAAGGTTAAATAAATAAATGATTGATCTCAGATAGGATTAACATTTTTTATTTTATGACCTATCGATTGAACACTGCGCAATCTTATACCACCCTACCCTACCTATTAAAGTAAACATTTTAAAACCCCCTACGCTACATGCCAACAAAATCTATTGTATACCAAAAACGCCTTAACATCATTTTGGAAAATGGCTTAAAGGACTCGCATCCAGGCCATAATTGTAAAAAAAAAAAACATTTTTGAAAAGAGATGATACTTTTAAAAATAAACTTGCTTATACGTAAAAAAACCCGCATCGAAATCGGTCCATTCGTTTTGGAGAGCTAAGATACCAAAGACAGACATTGACTTCAAACATATGACTCTTTTTGCATCGGGGGTTAAACATACGAGCTTGCGACAGCTATCTCTTGCATCATAAAATAGCGACCGCAGTGCGGTTTCGGTCCGCGCGTAACACACGGATTGGTTTGCGGTCTACGGGAGAGATATTCGAACTTTCAATAACAGATCCTGATATAAAATTCACACACAACACATTCAGGAAAAGTTCGCTGAGAGATTGCGCTGCGATACCTAAGTGCACCTAGTATCAATAGTAGGTTTAAAGTCCATTTGCCGCTTAGGCATCTGTTTAGTGTTTACTGACAAGCGCCAAATATCACAAATGAACGTTTTAGATTTTCAGCAACACATGTCATGTAAAGTGTTTATATCTTGATGGCTGATGATTTTTTAGTTAATTTAAGGCAAATTTCTCCACTATCTAAAGATTGTCTGGAAGAGATCGCTCTGTAGCGACAAGGCCGCCTGTTGTGTACCTCTATCTTCATGTATTATATGTGTTTCCATGTACATTTTTTCTGAGGTTATGCAATAAAGAGGTTTTTTTACCTATTAAATGACGGCAATAGTCTTTGGTCATTGTCTGTGATCAATCCGGCTACAATTCGATGCACCTTTCCATTTAACTATAATTGATATTTTTTTGATTAAGTGTTTTGATTACTTTAAGCAGATACATTTTATGAAAAACCAAAATCATATACGCAGACAGCTAAAAATACGTAAGCGATTAAATATTAAATGAGGTTGAATATTCGTAAAATAGTAAGCGCATTATGAGGACAGATGATTTATGCAGCGTCTGTTGGCGAGAGACAACGTCTCTCGTGGCTGTATAAGCCAATGCTGCGGGACCACCATTTGCAACCGCATTTGTGGCAGCTGAAGTAGGGAGCCATGTCAGCGTAACTTCAGGTAGATTGTCCCTCTTTGCGCTTTTTCGGGCAAGATCTTGAAACTACGCGTTGTACCCCTCCGTCCATCGCAATCTGACGGAGCTCCTCCCAACTATCCCCATTGTTGTCAAAAGCGCATAAAATATAGCATTAAAGAAAAATTCCCGCTGCAACTCTGCAGCATTAAGTGTGACGATTAATCAAACAATGCAGCTGCATTACAGTTGTGGCGTTATTGTTGCTGCCGCTGTATCCGTCAATTTCCTTGATTAAATGAGTGATGGAACGAACATCATAATCGTGGCTGTTATGCTGCGGCGAAAGTCATTCATTTAATCAAAGACATTTACAAGCCTTGGCTTAAAAGACTCGCATCCAGGCCATAATTATAAAAAAAAAACAAGGTTGACAGTTGACATCCGAAGAATCCAAACGAGACCTTAACGCAGCTCCAGTCGTCATCAAAATGTCACCTATAGCATTCTATGTTTAATATTGGTCGTATCGATCTCAATACTCAATGCAGAGCTGTCCAAATATTTTACCGTATTTTCCGACGACGATATTTTTAAAATTTTAGGGCTTTTAGGGCAGAAATATTTCAGTGTAGGTATTCCCCAAGGTGCCACTCACTTGTCACGTTTGAGGATATAAAAAATGGAAAGTTATCGTGGGATAACATTATATTTGGAAATTATCTTGGTAGACTTTCTGACAAAAAAAACACTCTACTCTATAACTTCTATACCTATATATATATAACCTAGTTGTTCATCTATAAGTATCAGTTAATGTTATTTGACATATGCAATTAAAAATTAATGTATAATTTTAACTTTAAGCAGTCTCCGTAGCCTATGTACGTCTGCAACTCCAGGGGAGTTACACGCGCGTTGCCGACCCAAACCCCCCCCCCCCTCTTTGAACTCTGTTAACCTTACTCACTGGCAGGAACACAACACCAGGTTTACCAGCCAGATATATTACAGGCGCGTTTCCGACCCTTTAATCACTTTTAACATTTTGCATTCTACTCAGAAAATCGAATAATATACAAGCCATTTTTACCTTATTGGAAGTAGCTACGCTATTATTCTTAATATTCATACAATTTAGTCATCATTCTGTACACCTAGTGTAAATTTGATCGACATCATAACGTGACGAACGCGTTTGCGTTAAGTCTCATTTTGTATAGGATTTTGAGTTTCCAAAACGTCCCGCTTGGCGCGCTCTTTCTAAATCCAATACAAAATGAGACTAAACGCAAACGCGTACGTAACGTTTCGAAATCGAATTTATTTACACTAGGGGTACTGTACTTAAAATGTATTTGAAAGGTTTAAAAGTTTTTGAAGTTGTTACGAACACATAAATTTTAGATAAATAACAGGAGGTAATAAAATATCTAAATCATCCAAAAGGTATCTTTTGGCTAATATTTCCTTAATAAGGTAAAAAAGTAAATGCCCCCTAGACATACTCGTATTATTAAGGCAAGGAAAAGTTAAACGAAACAGTTTGAAAAAACATTCAAAGGGAAATTTCTCATCTCATTAAATCTTTCTAAATTTTGTTTTAAGTAATTGCTTTTGTTTGAAAATCAAAAGAACTCGACTGATGTTCTCTACGGTTAAATTGAATGGTTTACTTCGATAGATAATATTAAATAAGTGCCGTTTTGTTTTTTATATGTCTTGAATCAATAATTTAATACGTTATATTGACAAATTAGCACTGTTTAACCAAATAAAATTACAAAATAAATTATCTTTAACAAAAATGTATATTATGTATGAATATTTGAGGACAATCTTACACAGCTCGATCTAGCTTCAAACCTAGCTTTTGTTTGTAAAAAGACCAGGGGCACCAGTTTTTTTTTTTACTTTTTTTTAGATATAACTTTGATTTAAATTTATTTTTTCTACTCCTCTACAGTTATCTGTCATTTATACATTCATGAACTATATAAGAACATAAATAATAGGTTTGAAAATAAGTCTATACTATTAACTACCTATTTTTCATAACAGGACTTGTGCTTTAGAATCGCTAAAACGATACTGCGATAAATGGCTAATTATTCCCTGCATGTAGTCTATAGGCGCATACGCGTACGCTCGTATACAATGTTAGTCTGAAACCGCCCTTAATAATATCCATCCATTGTTCTGTTACTATAAAATAACAAACATACAATACGTGTTGAAATGGAAACATATTGCTACAAACACAAATGCATCAATACTGTCTAGCGAAATAACTGCAAAGTGATTTATGCATTAACCATATAAATTTCAGACCATCAAATGGCGTTATAATACAGTTTTAATGTTTTAGACCTAACGTATTCATATATCGTCATTCGCTGATTAAGCAAAAACGTCATATAAGCGTCATATAAGAATAGTTCGAGCGCCATTTTTAATTGTAGTAGATAAGTACAAACAACACACTTAACTTATCTAATCATTGGTCATTCTTTATATCGTTGCAATAAGGTATACAACTGGTCAATTTAAAATGTTGACTATTGTCAACTATTGTTGCAGTTAACAATGCAATTGCTAGGCGCTTATCAAGACAAATGGTGATATAATGAGTGCATTTGACAGGATAATTGCACTCTCATCTTTACGTCGTGTGGAACAGTTTCATTATGTAACTGTTGTGTATAAAGTCGAAAACAAGGTGGTACCGGCCATGGTCATTCAATCATATTATGGAGGCCTACCAAAATGATCCCACTAAACTTACCGACCATGGTTAATCAATCACATGATGGGAGCCTACCAAAATGATCCTAATAATCTTACCAGCCATGGTCATTCAATCATATGATGGGGGCCAACCAAATTGATCCCACTTAACTTCCCGGCCATGGTCATTCAATCATATGATGGGGGCCTACCAAAATTATCCCAATAAACTTACCAGCCATAATCATTCAATCATATTATGGAGGCTTACCAAAATGATCCCACTAAACTTGCCGGCCATAGTCATTCAATCATACGATCCACGTGAGGCCCTAAAAAATTACAATCGTTTATAGAAAACGCAAAATGAAACTTAAATACCTATAATCTATATGTCGTGGCCAGATCATAGAATATGATAATTTCATGATATACCATCTTAGAATTGATCACTTCATAATACTCGTAAATAATTATGGTTAGGTTAGGTTGGTTCATTCATGGATCATGACATGGCCAACTAGTTGCAGTTGTTGTACTTGCAAACAAGATAAAAATATCAAATACGGCGTTCTCCGAACAAAAGATTTCCTGTTGCAGAATTAATCTTTGTGTTCCTAAGATGTCTTTAAGAAGTGGAGCTACCCAGATTTTTGATGCAGGTGGGGGGAAGGGGGGTTGAGCGTTGGGGACATCTGAGGTTAATAATTGTTAATTTGAGGTTCTAAGTAAAGTTTGGTATCATTTTCAACTAAATCAAAGGAAAGAAAAGAAAGGTAGACGTAGATTTATTTAATTGGGATCAGTGGTTATTGATTTTCCATACAAACTTCCACCTCCCTTTTCACACCCTTAACACATCCCATCCCAAAAATCGAATAAAACTACGCTGTTCTTCCCCGGGCCTCAAACTATCTCTATACCAAATTTGAACTAAATTGGTTTAGAAGTTTAAGCGTGAAAAGGAATAAAACCAGTTTTTTTTTATATTTTATAATTGTTTTATACTTTGGAATGGTGTGAATGTGATACCATAAATGAATTTGGCATCCTCAATTTATACGAATACGATACCAAACTGGGCCTAGCAGCTTAAATGATATGATATCAAGATACAGTTGAGCTCTCAACTCCCCCCCAACCCTAAAAAATTAAAATCGAAAATCTCGGTGGCTCCACTTCTTAAATCCACCCTTGGGTCCGTAAGACCAATCCTAGGACCAAACGTAAAACCAATCATTTCATGGAAAGATTGCCACATCATGAAATCAAACAAGAACGAGTAGACGATCGCCTGATAGTAGGTAATTAGTAGAAATTACCATCGCCTATGGACACCCTGCAATACCAGAGGGGTTGCAAATGCGTTGCCAGCCTTTAAGATGGGAGGACGCTCTTTTCTTGAAGGTTATTATTCACCATCGGATAGGAACACACTGCATAGAGTAGGTATATAGTCATGATCATCATCATCATCATGGTGGCCCTTTGGTGATCCAATGTTGGATGAAGGCCTCTTCTCCTTCTCTCTTTCTGTCGATCTTGTGCCGATTTATCCAGACCCAGCCTTCGTGTCTTCGGATGTCATCCACCCAGCGCTGCGGTGGTCTACCGCTTCCTCGGATGTCCGCTCTAGGCCTCCATTCAAGAACTCGTCTTGTCCATTGACTCTTGCCCGTTCTTGCAATGTGCCCCGCCCATGTCCAATTTCTCTGCGCTATGTTAGACGACTAATATATGATTGGTATATAGTACCTACAGGATACCGAAGTAAGTAGTCGTATTATTATGCCTGCGATCATTAGACTGCTACAGATTTAAGTAAGATGTCATTTTCATGTTCCTTCCTCGCCTAGACCTACAATATGTGGCTCATTACATATTCGAATACGCCTACGCCTATGCGAAAGCTACATTCCTTATAAGCGGGAAGAAAATTCTGATATGGTTGGTAAAGGGTTTATAGCTCTAAGGGATTTTAATCCTTTGAAGAACATATTTTTTAGAAGTCATTATACACGATGACGAATGGAAGAAGAGGATGAGGGCTTTGCCCGGCAGTGGGACACAATAGGCTCTTAATAAAAATAAAAATTATACACCGTAGAATCGGTTTCAGGTAAATTAAGTATATGTCATTTTAAAATGAGAGCGCATGGTCGAGGAAATATTATTTGCACCGATGAAGGTTTTCGCTTATGGCTCTTTTACAATAGGTTAATAAAACAATTAGCACGAGAAGTATACTTGAGCTAAATAATCATGTATGTACGTACGTTTACGTACACGTACGTGTACGTTTTGCTAGTAGTGCAACTTTTCAATTCGTAGTCTATAAAAAAATATTTATGTAAGGAAACATTCATTACAAAGTAAATACGATTTGTGTCGAAAAAAAGGTTCATTTGCCTTATAAAGTGTTGATATTATTCCAGAAACACAAAGTATCATAACAAGTTATTTCCACTATATGGATGGTACGTACGGCGAAGCGCTTGACGCCTCTTTTGTCCTTCTGTATTCCTAAAGATAAAGTTTTATGATCAATCGGTGCAAATTATATTTCTTCAACTTTATCTTTGATATTATGGAAACGACTTTTTAGTGGTGGGTTCATGGGACTCTTAAACAACTTCTTTTAACAATGGTCCTTAACCTAGCCACGTATAAAACACTTGACCGTTCTTTCGCATTTTTTCTTAAGCATAAGAATTAAGACTATTGAGTTTCAGCATCAAGAAGGCTTGAATTCAACCTTTTTTCTACCTAAACGTGAATAAAATAATACTTTGTAAACCACTGAGTCCACGCCCAAATTGAGTGAGATATATCATACAGGATTAGCGAAGAAATTGAACTTTTAAAGATAGTTCCAGTTCAAAGTGGACGCGAAAGAAAAAAAACGCATGTTTCGCTTCGAGTTTTTTTTTTTATTGAGCCTTAATTTGTTTTTGTGTTTGTCCACTGAGGAGTTTAATAAGCTCCCTTCCGACTTCATCATTAGACCTGCCCTGCGAGCATGAGTTGCGTTCTCGTGCGTGACGCCATACATAGAACGCAAACTCACACTACGAGTAGCAGGTCAGATCAGCTTCATGTTATCATATTATTACCGCATTGTTATACAAATCACGGAAGTATGCCAAATTTTAACTTAATCAGACAACCTACAATAAATTAATGCCGGAGTGATGCTCGGTAAAAATGTGTATCTATATGCGCTCATATTTTATCCACTCATTTCGTACGAGTGTGTGACTGTGGGGGTTGAACCTTGTCTCAACTTTCTGTAAGGTTATAGCAAGGACGTTACTGTACTGACTAGTACAGCCAATGATAATGGAAAACAAGTTTGAATTTGGAACTTGTTGCCCGAACATACGGTAAACAATTGAATGTGTTCTCCAATGGCTGAGTGCGTGGTTGGGCAAAGTAATGTATCGTCTTTATGAAAGATCATTATAAATATTTGGAATGACCGTTATGTACGACCAGCTATCTTCGTAGGTCAAACAATGATGGTACAGGGATTACTACATATTATGTTTTATTTTATCATTACGTTATAACGGCCTCCTGGCTTAGGCGGTAGGAACCCTACCTACGAAGTAGAAGGTTACTAACTCAGCAGGAATCCCGTTCGAATTCCTGCTGAGTTAGTTATAGGTACCTATTATCTATGTATCTAAGTGCATTTTTATTAGTTTAGTAGTAGCGTTACTTAGTTAAGACTCAGTAAGATTTTCTTAAAATATTTATTTATTTAAAATATTCATTATGTTTATACAAACGATTGACCCTATATTACAAATTAAAGTTTAAAATAAAGTCTAATTTAATTGGTTGTAACAAAATATATATTATTTGCAGTAACTGTTAATTTAATTTTCAATATTAAGACACCTAATTTTACTTAAATGCAGTAATTTAACAAATTAAATTTTTTATCAATCTTTTGTTTTACAAATTAAACGTTGATGAATCACTAATGAACGACGATAATTGTAATGTACGGTGCCATTATTAGATCGTTACATTCAATGACAATGTGACCATTATTGAGAATTTTAAAAGACAACCATTAGAAGCTAACTGAAAATCGTCGAAGGAGTCGGTCAGAATAAAGGTAAATTGAAAAAGTTAAGGGAAACATCTGAGGTACCACAAAAATCGTAATTTCGTTATCTGACTCTCTATCACTTTTAGATATACGAACGATAGAGAGACATAACGAAATTTCTATTTTCGATTTTCGCGGTAGACCCTCTGTTTCAATATTGGCACGCCTTGCAATTTCCACCCCATATTTGTTTAACGTTAAGTACAGTCTACAACAATAGTCGCGGATGAGACTGCGCGTCAAAAGTATTGTTTGTATGGCTGCTTGTACGAGTATGTACCTCACCCTTTTTGAATTCATTTAATTAAAATAAATATTCTTCTACAAAGGGCGACAGCTTATTTAAGATGGAAGAATAGCTTTGCGATCTTAACGAAATAACAGTACTTTTCAATAAAATTCTATTTCCAAAAAAATATTGTTGTTCTGCAAATTTTGAAAAAAAAGGAAAACCTATAAACTGTGTCAATAACATACTAATAAATCATGGAGAATGGAAAATATTTAGAAGTGGAAAAACGTTTTCTCTTTTTGTATTGACGAGTACGTGCTATATGTACTTCTCTGTTAACACTTGGACGCAATAGTTGAGCGAAATGGATCCGTTATCAAAATGTGTCTTAAATAAATGACTTTTCTTTTTGACAGAAACTTTAAATTTTATTGACAGATTTTTGGCGGGTTGGATACTTTTCCCTATATCACGTCCAGTTATACAAATTGATGTTGAAATGGGGTAAAATTAAACTACACTGTCGGCTTATATCCTAAATACATCACAATACAATACATAAATCTGCAATAACATGAAATATCAATTACGAAAATATCAAAATGTTTCTAAAGCCCAATTAATAAAAAGTAAATTAAAACAAACAGCCGCTATTGGGTCAAAATAAACATAAATCACTCAAACTTGATGAGGAGCGGGATCACTTTGACTCAAAGATGTCTTAATGAAGATCTTTGATGTTAAATACAAATTGTAGGGGCGCAAGTCAAACAGGACAATAGTTACAAAACGGCTCGATTTTAAATTAAACGGCGGATCAAATGATCCGTATGATTGAGTCAATTTTAAACTAATTCTTTAGTTTTATTTTTAATCTTTCATTTATTTATTTTTTGGTTAATTCCGGTCTTATTGGAAAACATTATTTTAATGTCTCTAACATCAAAGTATTTTATTTCTTCAAAAAGATAAAAAAAAATATCTTCTATTTAACTTATTTTTTCATTAATAATTTAATTAATATTTGTCAAATAAATTAATAAAGTAAATAGCTAAATAATACTTTCGAACTGTTCTATGTCGAAATAATATTTATTCACTAACATTATGAACTTGTTTAGTATATAATGACAAGAAATATTAATAAAAAAATCTTTAAGAAAACATTAAAAAAATATAACAACTTGCAAAAAATATAAATCAGTACTTACAGCTTGCTCTTGAAAGTTTTCAGAAAAAACTTTAGTTTCAGTACTTAAGTCACTTTAAAACACTACCCATACACTATTTATTATCCTTATCAACTACCAAACAAAACCTAAACAAGTCTTCTCACAATCTTCACTGCACTTCGCGCTTATTCGTATTCGTCGTATCTCGTCATATCGAGCGTTATGAGGTTACGTCCGCGCTCGGCGGGTGGCTCTCACCTACTGGCTGTGGTATACCCTCTATACCCTAGCGCGCTGATTCTGATCTTTCAAAGACAGGTTTCTAATTCATTATCTTTGGACCTAATTCATTGACTTATCTGTGATAGATTTTAATTAAATTGAATTCGGCGATAAATTGGCGTTTTAGACCGGGGCGCGAGGATTTTTGTCGACTCCTCATATTTTTAGGCGATTTTTCACTGATTTTGCGTAATGAGTTTGAACGCTATTTTTATCTCGGGTTAATTAGCGTAAATAATTTAATTCAAACAAGTCTTTATCTCGTTTAAATATTAAAATGGTATTTTCTTTATCTTTACACAGATATGATTATTTCAGAACATTTCTACAAAGTAGGTATTTTATATCTAAATTCTCGGAGAGGATACGTTACGTTGTCAGGTATACAGGGTACTACTAGGCGAGAACTGTGCCCAATAGTATGGCAAAATAGTATTAATAATACATACAGTGTACGAAATGTACGTAGGCATTCATAACAACCGGTGTAGCGGCTACGAAGAATTTAAAAAATTACGAGTTTATACTTTGGAGCAGCCTGTATGTGTTAGTAGCTCCTGAGGTGGTACATCATCACAGAATAGTATATAAGAAACGTTCTTCGACCTTTTTGATTATCTTTTTTATTAATGACACATTAAAATTCTGACCTTTGACAAATGTCATCATTTCATTGTCAACAAATTGTCCAAAAACACTGCCAATGATTAATAAAGTGTTTTTTTTTTGACGATTATTGGAAATGACTTATTTGTAAAATATTTTTTATCTTTTGTTCCAATTAAAAAAAAATAGTACCGTTAGAGCATTCGTGAGACGTAGCCCCACGTGGGGTCTCAGAATTTGTCCAATGGCTAAGGACACGCTGTATAATGACATAGATAAATAAACACTGTTTATTTATATTTCATTGACATTAGTAAATAAAAATGGTGGATGGTTAGACCATTTTAATGCCAGTTTAGAAGGACCAGACCTGCCCCCTGTCTTAGAAGGGCTCATTTACACGGCGCGACAACTCGCATGCGGGTTTAATTACATTGCTGTATTTGATCGGTCGGCTGAATTGTTTGTAAACTCAATAGTCCGCAATGTAACTAAAATGGCAAGCGAGTTCGCGTACCGTCTAAATCAGTCCTAAATCTGAATGAAGGTCATTTCATCTTTTTACAACGTTAGGGATAGCGAGATCTTACTTGTCATTGGTCCAAAAGGAGCTGAACTCGCACTGTGATTGGCTTGTTTTGATATGCGTGCGCGTTCACGCACGATTTCCACTTAATTTCCAATCAGGGTGAGCGATGTTCAAGGTCATATTAAATCCATATCAAAATGGTAACAAATGTTTAAATCGGAATCGGCCTCTTGCTCTGCGTCTCTTGATATTACTAAACTAGCTCCTGCCCGCAACTTCGTCGCCGTGGAATTATAAAATAAATAAAATAAATAAAAATTAAAATAACTTTATTTAGCTACATGATAGCTCACAACTGCTTACAAGTAATAAATGATACAAGGTGAACTTACCATTGTAAATAATTTATAAACAAGTTTTAAGGTAAATGCAATGAAACATTGAGTAAGCGTCATCTGATCCCCGTACTAGTAAAAACTGTATCACGGTGGATCAGGATTCCCCTTGTCGTTGTTTACATTAATGTGTAATTATTATAACTATTTAATATTAATATAACATGACTTTTCTTATCGTTAGATATGAGGGTAAGTTAAAGTTAAACACAATAGAAATAAAACTGTTGGAAGTAGCAGACAACTAATTAGTTCGCGACAGTCGCACCAACGCAGAAGGACGCATGTCACAATTATGATAATGATGGATAAATAAATAGTATTTATCTGTCATCATCACAGAGGGTAACTTCCATCATCGGACATCCGGGCGTGGTAAACGTTCCATTTGTTCGCACGAAACGGTTTGCCTCCTCTTTTTTGGTACGGACGGCTAAAGAATGGAATGCACTCCCGCCATCTGTATTTTCTGATAAATATGATCGGTCTCTTCGGTCTCTTTAAAGCAAGAGTGAATAGGCTACTACTGAACCGGCGATGGCCGGCTACTACTGAACCGGAGGTATGACTAAGGGCCAATCGCCGATCAGCTTATAATAATAATAAAAAACTAACCTAACTAACCAAAGGAAGATGTTCCGGAAGTGGGAGGAAACCAACCCTCGTGGGTCCGATACGCAGCCGCCGGATGCTACTGCCATGACTGACTTTTGGCGTAGCATCTGGTCGGTGCCTGTCGGACACACCGAGGGGAGTTGGATGAGTGTTGTCGAGCGTGAGTGCGAGTCCATCGAACCTATGGGGGCAGTCACCATCAGCCCCGATGACGTAAGTTGTGCCATTCGCACGGCCCAGAACTGGAAAAGCCCTGGGCCGGATGGATTGCACAACTTCTGGCTAAAATGGTTTCGATGCTCGCACTCGCGCTTGGCAGCACAATTTCAACAAGCCCTCGAGCTTGGTTCTCTCCCATCTTCCTTAACAACTGGTGTCACCTTCCTGCTCTATAAGTCCGGTAGTACCACGGAAGCGAAGAACTACAGACCCATCACGTGCTTGCCTACACTTTACAAGCTCCTTACATCCATTTTGAGATCAAAAATCAACGCGCATGTTGTCGCTAATAACATTTTGGCCACTGCTCAAAATGGATGTAGGGTTGGGTCCCGTGGTACTAAAGAGCTCCTCCTCATAGACATGACCATCTGCCAACAAATCCGTCGGAACAGGGGGGCCCTCTCTGCCGCTTGGATTGATTGATTCGGTGCCTCACTCATGGCTGGGGAGGGTCTTAGAGCTGTATAAAGTTGATACAGCTTTAAGAACCTTTCTAAGCGCGTGTATGAGGCAGTGGACCACAGTCCTTCGTCAACCAGGAGGCGGGGATGACCGCCCTGGCCCGCAGGATTTTATAAGGATTGAGCGAGGAATATTCCAGGGTGATAGTCTGAGTCCCCTGTGGTTCTGCCTAGCTCTGTATCCCCTCAGCACCCTGCTGAAGGATTTGGGACTAGGTTGCCGGCTTCGGAGAGAGGGTGAAGTCATTTCTCACCTTCTTTACATGGATGACCTCAAATTATTTGCACCAAATAGCCAAGATTTGTTGGAGCTACTGAAAACCACCGAAGTCTTCAGTAATGCCATCAACATGGAGTTTGGTGTCGATAAATGTGCGGTTATGCATGTACAGCGGGGGAAGGTTGTAAATTCAACAAATTTACAACTTTCTGAGACAATGTCTTTCAGATCTATCTCTGAATCAGAAACCTACAAATACCTTGGTATGTCACAGTCGTTGGGTATTGAGGACGAGGGTATTAGACAGTCGGTGAAGGAGCGCTTTTTCAGTCGGCTCACAAAAGTCCTTAACAGTCTTTTGTCAGGAGGCAACAAAGTGCGCGCCTTCAACGCCTGGGTAATGCCCCTACTCACATACTCCTTTGGCATACTAAGGTGGACTCAGACCGAGCTGGACGCCCTGGATCGGAGGGTCCGACTACTGCTCACCACACACCGTATGCTACACCCACGCTCGTCTGTTATGAGATTGTACATCCCACGGAAGTGTGGAGGTCGAGGTTTCCTAAACGCCAAAGATCTCCACAACCGCGAGGTGTGCAATCTCAGGGATTATTTCCTTAACAACGAGTATGGGATGCATCGTGATGTGGTGGCAGTAGACAGGAACCTCACGCCGCTCTCCTTGGCAAACGAGAACTGGCGCAAACCTGTGGTACTAAGTACTGCGGATCGCAAGGCGGCATGGGAGAGTAAGGTGCTACACGGGCGGTTCTACAAGGCCCTCACGGGACCTGACGTGGACCTGCTCGCGTCGGTGAACTGGTTACGATTCGGGGACCTCTTCGGAGAAACCGAGGGTTTTGCCTGTGCAATTGCGGACGAAGTTATGATGACGAACAACTATCGGAAATATATCCTGAGGGACGGTACGGTCGACATTTGTCGGGCATGCCGCCGTCCCGGAGAGTCACTCAGGCATATCATCTCCGGTTGTTCTCATCTTGCTAACGGCGAGTACTTGCACAGACATAATCTCGTAGCTAGAATTATTCACCAGCAACTTGCTCTTCTATGCTGCCTTGTGGACCGCGAAGTACCGTACTACAAGTACTCACCTGCGCCAGTTCTCGAAAATGGTCGTGCCACGCTTTATTTGGATCGATCTATTATCACTGACAGGACTATTGTAGCCAATAAGCCTGACATCGTGATAATAGATCGATCGCAACGCCGGGCCGTGCTCGTCGATATCACCATCCCCCATGATGAGAATCTCGTGAAAGCTGAGAAGGACAAGTCCAGCAAGTACCTAGACTTGGCCCACGAGATAACCGCCATGTGGGATGTTGATTCGACGATCATTGTCCCAATAGTCGTTTCAACGAACGGTCTCATAGCGAAGAGTCTCGACCAACACCTTGAGAGACTCTCGCTAGGTGGTTGGATCAAGGGTCAGATGCAGAAGGCGGTGATCTTGGACACGGCGCGGATAGTCCGACGGTTCCTCTCTCTGCGGCCCTGACCACCGGCAGCTTGGGCCCTGCCCCGCTGCTGGCGGCACCCTAGGTTAGGTTTTTTATAATGTGTTTGTATCTTTTGTATTGTTTTTGAAGTGTTTTTATATTTTACTTTTATATTCATATTATAAATGACCTAGCCTAAGACGAAAAATAAATAAAGGAGATAAAAAACTATCTATTATTCATACGCGGTGTAAGCGTGAAGATGTAATAGACGGACAGGGTTACTTTCGCATTTATAAAATTAGTGGGGATTAGTGGGGATTGGGGACCAGGCTTTTGATTGGTGACTAGCAACAGTTACATATTTCACTTTAGAATCGGGTCTTGCAGTCAGATGGAACTGCTCGCATACCCAGCAGGCATTCCAGAAGAGGCAGTCATTAAGACTAGACGAATATTGTTATGTAGCGAAATGTTATAAAAAAAAAAGTTTAAACTCCCACGAGTATTTGTCGTCCTGGATGCTAGGACGCCCTCACTTACAAGATTAAGGACAGGATAGTCATAAATCTAACTATTATAAATAAATTACTGAAATAATAATCGCAATGGATGCCCGTTGCGTTGATTGGTCTAAGCTAGTCCCACGTTCAGGAATGTCACTACGTTTCCTGACGTCGAGAGGAGTTCGCGGAGATATTCGAAACGAATGGAAGTCCAACAAAAGGCGCTTTCAAATGTCATTAATTATTAACACAAGGGAAAATATTGATAAAATGGAAGATATGCCCTTTATTCCTAAATATAGCACAAATGAATGTCCTTATCAGTAATTTTCTTTTAAAAAACCCAAATACGTTAAAAGGTATAGGTATAGGTGGGGTCGGCAAAGTAAAAATACGTGTTGACTGTTCAACGTTCTGTATTCAAGTGAGGCAAGAATAATGATATTGAGCGAATGACAGATTGAGCGAATGAGTGAATGTATTTATACAATGAATGAATGAATGGAAGGTAGACTTGGATTTTTGTAATATACCAACAGTCCCCCTCAAAAATTCAAGTATTTTATACATTTAATATACACTCTAATCAAACGCATTTTAAATACATTTTAATCATTTTATATTATTATCTTATGCAATCATATTAGATTTATATAATTCAATTATAATAGAATTAAATTAAATTCAATTTTACTCTTAATTCGTGAAACTTGGTCATTGGAATCGCCTTCGTGAACATATCTGCTAGTTGGTTTCCTGTGGAAATATAATCTAGCATTATCACATTATTATTTATTTGTTCACGGGTGAAATGATATTTTATATCAATGTGTTTTGACTTTTTGTGATTCGTGGGATTATTAGCAATGCTAATGCAACTATTGTTGTCTTCATAAATAAGTATAGGCTTAGTTACTTCTATATATACACTAATAAGTAACGATTTTATCCATATAGCCTCTTTTACAGCTTCAAATAAACCCATATATTCGGCTTCTGTTGAGGAAACGGCCACTGTATTTTGTTTACGTGTGCACCACGAAATTGTACAATTATCAAACATTTGAAATAAATATCCTGTTGTACTTTTTCTATCAGTTTCATCGCCTCCCCAATCAGAGTCCGCATAGCCGGTCATTAGCTGTTTATAATCACATTTATAATAAGTCAATTTAAGATTTAAAGTTCCTTTCACATATCTTAAAAGATGCTTTAAACATTTCCATAATTCCTCATTGCCTTTACTTTGAAATCTACTTAGAATATTAACAGCCGCACATAAATCAGGGCGCGTACAAAGCATTGCGTACATTAGGCAACCTATGACTTGTCTACAGGGTGCATTGTATTGGACATCACTATTCAATGCGTCATAGTTTAATTTATTTTGGAACGGTGATTTTGAGGGATTGCAATCACTCATGGAAAATTTGTTTAAAACATTTTGGAGATATGTTGATTGGTCCAAAGTTATTTTATCTTTGGTTCTCTCAATTCGTATGCCAAGGAACAATTTAATATCATTTAAATCGGTCATTTCAAACTGTTTCATTAGACAGTTCTTAAGTTGTTGCATTGTTTGTACACATTTGGTTACTATTATTAAATCATCAACATATAAAACTATATACACATTCAAATCAATCGAATTTTTATTCAATGTGTACAAACATGGGTCAACTTTCGAGCTTTCAAAACCCATGCCCTTAATCGCCTGATCGAAACGTTCGTACCAGCACCGTGAAGACTGTTTTAAGCCATAGAGTGTTTTATTTAATTTACACACTTGATTAGACTTAGAGGAAATACCTTCTGGAACCTGCATATATATGTCCTCCTTTAAGATGCCATTTAAAAATGCAGTCTTCACGTCCATATGATGGACAAGTAAATCATTTTGATTCGCAAATGCTAAAATCATTCTAAACGTAGTAATCCGCGCAACTGGGGCAAACGTTTCGTCATAATCTTCCAAATATTGTTGACTAAAACCTCGCGCTACTAATCGGGCCTTATATCGTATCGGTTCACCTAACTCGTTATTTTTAATAGTAAAAACCCATTTGCTACTTACAATATTTACACCACTAGGCTTATCCACAAGACACCAAGTTTGATTGCTACGTAATGAATCAATTTCACTTTTAATTGCACTTAACCACTCATTTGTATCTGGCCGATTGAAAATATCATTAAAATGCACCGGTAATGGTAACTGTTGTTTAGAACAAAGCGATAAAACTGCTAAATCTGGGTCATTCATTAATTCATAATTTTTAGAGGGTAGATTACGAATTCTATCGCTACGTCGTAAACAACTGGATTCGGTGTCGAGTGACTTGCTGCTAACGTCAGTTTGTAACTGTTCATTGTTGTTATTTAGCGACTTGTTGTTTACGTCACTTTGTGTAATGCCTATCAACTCCACCGAATTATTTGGCTTGTTGATTTTGGCGGGAATTTCATTATTGCTGTATATTGGCTTGATCAACTCCACCGACTCATGGTTCGGCTTGCTGATTTTATTAGGAATGTCATCACTGCATATTGACCTAGATTCACCAAAATTTGACTCGTCAAACAATACATCTCTGGCGATCAAAAATTGATTATTTTCAGTGTTAAATAATTTATAACCATTAGGCACATAACCAATTAAAATTGATTTAAATGATTTTTCGTCAAATTTGGTCTTTCTAGTTTTATTATGAACATATGCAGTGGAACCGAATACCCTCAAGTGACTTATTTTCGGTTTTATACCATGCCACATTTCGTACGGGGTTTTGCCAATTAGTGCTTTAGTGGGTAGCCTGTTTATTAAATAAGTTGATGTTAACACGGCTTCGCCCCAAAACTGTTTACCCAATTTCGCACTTGTAACCATGGTTCTAGCCATTTCGGTTAACGTACGATTCATGCGTTCAGATACTGCATTTTGGACAGGTGTGTAGGGCACAGTTAAATGATATGATATTCCCTTGTTTACACAATAATCTTTGAACTCATTTGACAGATACTCTCGGCCATTATCGCAATATAAATTAACTACCTTACAATTAAATAGATTTTCGCTTTTAGCAACATAATCTTGAAAACATTTTAAGACTTCAGATTTCGAATGCAATAAGTAGGTAACCGTGTAATGCGTGTAATCATCGATAAAATTTACAAAATAGTTTTTATCATCAATTGTAGTGGGAGTTATGGGGCCACATACGTCACTGTGAACTATAAATAAGGGCCTGTTGTTTGTGCGTTCTGGTTTTGATTTTGCAAAAGGCAGTCGAGATTGTTTACCTAGAACGCATGGCTCGCATAACTCGTCGGTAGGTGGAATTATTTTATCAATTACAGAATAATCATCAATCATATTTTTAAGATTAATGAACTTCTGTTTATGTATATGTCCAAGCCTGTTATGCCATAAATTGTATAAATTTGAATTTCTATTTATATTTACACTCAACGCCTTTTGCAAATTAATAGCAAATGTTATCTTAGACAGGTTATTGCAAGTAGTGCCAGACATAATACACTTATTATTTTGATAAACACGAACGCCTTCCTTATTAAAAACAATTTCCATACCTGCTTTTTGCATTCGACTTACTGACAGTAAATTATCGGGAACCTCCGTCGAATATAAAACATCTTCGAGGGAACCTTGTATTCCCATGTTGGTTGTGACATCAATACGACCTCGTCCTGTTGACTGTATGAATGCTCCAGTTTTAGCTATATTTATTTTCAGGGGTGAGGTAAGTTCTGCATATGATGAGAAAAAAACCTGTGTGTTTACGACGTGGTCCGTGGCTCCAGAATCTAGAAGAAAAGTAATTTCATTAGTATTATGATTAGGTTTTGGTAACTTACATTGTGAGAACATAAAAGCGAAACTGTCCTCGTTTTGTTCCGGCACGGCAGCAGCGTGAGCGATGTTTTGCTGCGTCTGTTGCCCGTTGTTGCCGCCACCATTGCTGTTTACTTGTGATTTCTTGAAGTAACGGCAATCTTGTTTGAAGTGATTACGTCGTCCACAAAAGTCGCAATACATTCTAGATATATGATGCGATGAATTTCTAGTTTGTTGATTTGTCTTGAACTGGTGATGATAATAAGGTTTCTTCTTTTTGTAATCGGGGACGTAGCTCGATGAGTGATCCACGTGTCTCTTCCTTTTATGATATGGGATGTGAGAAGAGAATTTGTCACTTGCCGCATGAAGTACTTTTAATCCGGTGACTGTCTCGTTCTTTATTTTAACCTCTTGATCCAAAAGGCGCGTTTTGACAAACGATAGGTTTAAATTATCTTCGCCGAGCGTCTCCAAAGCAGTAATAACGCCATCGTAACTAGCAGGCAGCGTAAGTAACAAATGAGATATTTTATCCATTTCCTCGAGTTTGGCGCCAGCGGAAATCAATTCAGTGATTAAACTATCAAAATTTGTGAAGTGCTGGATCAGATTCACGTCAGGTTGCAATTTTAAATTTAACAATTGTTTACGTAACGCCAATTGTGTAGCCAAGCTTCGCCGTTCATATATTTTATCGAGATTGTCAATAACGGTTTTTGCGGAATCCGTATCTTGGGCGAAATTTAAAAATGCGTCACCCAAATATTCCACTATTGTACCTTTAGCGATGAGATTATTTCGCGTCCACACGGCGTCAGGGTTTACGGGAGCTGGTTCTTCGATAACGGACGAGACTTGCAGTTCCGCTAAAAGTGATTTAATGCGAAACTTCCACGTGCTATACCGGTCGCCATTAAACGGTTGAATATTTCTTTTTGCACGTTGATCCATTTTTACGTATTTATATTTGAACGTAATTTTCAAACTGATTTTTAACAACCACGTGGCCTGGGCCCATAACCTATAGGTATAGGTGGGGTCGGCAAAGTAAAAATACGTGTTGACTGTTCAACGTTCTGTATTCAAGTGAGGCAAGAATAATGATATTGAGCGAATGACAGATTGAGCGAATGAGTGAATGTATTTATACAATGAATGAATGAATGGAAGGTAGACTTGGATTTTTGTAATATACCAACAAAAGGATATAAACAAACAATACCACGCCAATATGTTTAGTTTTAGCTATTAATATAGGATTCCATGGATACCAAAATTTGTATCCTTGTATAATCGCCATCAGATATATCAAAGCAGCTAAGACGTTCACAACTATCTGAACACACCTCTATTGTCATGGAGTTAGAATGCATGTTCTGATATTTTTGAGCACCTCGCCGCTCCGATATATTAATGGAATGACTGAGATACGTGGTTTGATTTGTATAAATACATTTTAGAATATAGTGGACGACCGCATTTCCATAAATATTTTCTATCGTGTTAACATCCATTGAGGAAAATGGGGACTTTATGAACAAGCGGTCATGCGCGGTGTCTATTTTCCTCTGCTGCAGGTGCTAATGATATAGACAGAGATAATGATAGAAACTGCCACGATTTCTGAGCTAAAAGGTTCCAACATTCCCTTTGGCAACCTCTCTTAATTTGCGCCTGAATTTCAAATAACACCACATCTAGTTGGTCATAATTATACGAGCTTTACAATTTTGATCTAAATTTATTTACTCCTTTGGACAATAATACTAATTGTGTTATGCACACAGTATTCAATGAGTTTACAGTTTTTAGAAAAGGGGTTGTGATATCTAAAAACAATTTAAACAGTTAAGGGTTTAATTAAATAAAAATGTTTTTAAAAGCCTTTAACCTTGAAATAACAGGAGAGATAACTGTATAATTATGACCCAGTTTCATAAAGTTGTTCATGACGTTAAATCCATGGATCTTCCAACTGTAAACCTAAACATATCAAAGTAATCTAGTATCTACTCTTCAAATCTCCGTAGAGACTATCATAGTGAAGCCGAAGATCCAACTTACCCGTTCTATCGAACAATGCCATAAATTTAACTAACGTATCAATTTGATTCGCTCACTTGTGCATATCGTCGAAGTTCGAACACTGGCATATTGATGTTCCGTTTAGATTACCATCCAGAGGAATTCTTGAACGTGAATTGACGTAGCAAAATGGTATTGTAAACGAATTGATTATCTTATATTTCCTGTTTATTTTGCTGCCCTTTTAATTGATCATGTTCATCAATGTGACTATCATCATAGCGAAATAAGTATGCTTATTTTAAACGCGAAAACTTACGGCCCGATTCGAAGAATGATTGACACGTAGGATCTTGGAAAGATCTTTAAAAGATCGATAACTAGGAAATTTTAGTTGAGCCATTTATCAGATTTAAGAAATTTAAATCAATGTTTCTGTCTCGCAGGCGCGGGCAGTGCCTCAAAAATGTGCGATAAGGACAACCGCAGCTAAGTCCAAAAATCCGACGTAAAAATCTCCGAAATCGAGGTTTCGTTCTCGACATTTTGCTCCTTCAAAACTTAACCAATCATAACGAAACTTTGTCTGTCTGTTTTGATTTTTGCGTTTATTGTTACCGATTTTCGATGCTAGGCGTCTGTTTACGGCGCATTTATTTGACTGTTTAGTTTAGCGCTGTTATATAGTTCTTATGGAAAAAAGAATATAATAAAAACAAAACATACAGACACTGAAGTAACAGTTATTATAAAAACAAGAATAAAAAAAGCCAAACGAATACACAAAGGTACTGGTAATATTAAACTCATATAAAAAAAAAGATCAAAATCCCGTGAGGAAAATGTCGAGAACCTGCTGTATGAAAAAATTACCAATAATCTTTCCTCTTTCTATACCTGATTAAGCCCCGTTTTCCTAATTATCTAATGATGTGGAAAAATCGTGATGGTTCATCAATATTTGAACTTAGATTTTTTTACGCGAGATGGATTGATTTAGTTCTCTAATATAATTAACGGTTGTTACTCGTATGCTTGATTGAGGCAGATATTTGCCAAGTTTTATTTAGGATGGTTTCATTTTTTTTCTTTCTAGATTTCCTACCGCTTTTGTATCTTTATTCTCAGATTATATGTATGTACCTAACTATTGTACAGTTCCTATTTTTCCCCCATAAACTCAATTGCTTATCTTGTACTTTGTATTTTGGTTTCCGAATTCGCTTCGACTCACCGCACCGGGCACGAACTTTGTTAATGCATGAACGTACGATATTCGTATCGACGTACAATATTATAAGGAATTCAGAATCTCTTGGACTTGATTTAGGCTTGAAATTATTGTAGTAACAAGTTTTGATGTAACGGGAAATAGTTAATTATAACGTTATACAGTTTTCGCGTGGACTTTTAAAAACGGAAGTTGATCTTAATCTATCAGATTATTTTTGTATATTAACCATTTACTTCCGTCTGCATTAAAAAATCCTGTAATGATACTCAGTTTAAAATAAAAGAAAGTAAAATTGAGAGATATAATAGATTGATGGCTAGCCCCGGAAAGTGGTTCAAGAGAATTAGATCAAAGAAACTAGACACTTAATTTGCTATACTATTCTTATTACTAGATCCCGGCATCTGGCAGCTGTTCATCGGCGCTTTAGCTCTAAGGAGGCCAATTAAAATTACTGGATCTGATGACGAGATCCTGGAGAAATCGAGAGAATTCCTCAATTTTATAGTCATTTCAGTATTTTTATAGTAACACGTACATTTTCTTGAAATGTACCATTTTACCAACTAGCCCAGGAGGAGGCCAGTTCAAAGTGTTCAAACCTACATTTTGATGTGAAAATAATATTTGAATAATGTCATTGTATTTTTGTTCGCCCGTGCATGCATCTCTCTCGCACTTATACATGTACCGACAAGTACGAAATAAATGGACACGCGAATGATAACTAAATGACATTTAGATATTTTTTCGAAGTTAGTTTTGTTAACATATCATTTTGATGTCAAAGTGTACGTTCGAATTGCCCTCAAGGTTCTAATTGGTTGGCAAAATAAAGTACAGTAGACGCTATAATTTTAATATTTTCAATAACACGCTTTCGTTCAGAAACTATTAAACCAAAATTACTGCTACGTGAATTCAATAAATAAATAAATAGTATAGGACATTACTACACAAATTGACTAAGTCCCACAGTAAGCTCAATGAGGCTTGTGTTGTGGGTATTTAGACAACGATATATATAATATATAAATACTCAAATAAATAGAAAAGACCCAAGACTCAGGGATAAATATCCGTGCTCATCACACAAATAAATGCCCTTACCAGGATTTGAACCCGATACCATCGGCTTCATAGGCAGGGTCACTACCAACAAAGAGAATTTGAAATAGAGGTAGATTGTCAAAGAAAACTTTGTAGCCACAGTAAACTTACTGCCATCTTTCGACTTGATCGCTTGAACCGATGCCGCGATACCTTTGGTCTATGATCTATTAGATGGTGCCACTTTTTGATAATTTAACAATCAAACTAAAATGGCGTTTTAAAAATTTTGATCATATGTCGAAAGATGGCAGTAAATTAACTGTGGCTACAAAGACAATGGACCTCCATTTCAAATTCTCTTTGCTACTGTAGGTCAGACGGTTGTCGCGTGAATTTAATTATTTTTACATTTTGCCCCCCCCCCCCCCCCCCCTCAATGGTGTGTAATGATTATGTTGTTTATTTCGGGAAAATAATGAGAAATGTAAATGTATGAGCCTGTAAATCTGTAACCTATTAATACACCCTTTCCATAAGCGTTTTTTAAATACACACATTAACATAACAACCTCTAATACCTTCATTTTTCATGCGTTTTCCGTGTTTCCCATTAATCTACTAGTCATCAGAGTCACCATGATTTACTAAATTAAAAATAAACATCGAATGAAATAACAAATACAATCGAATTTCTAACTTGTAATAAAGAGCGTAGTGTTCAAATTTCCTTAGACAAATAACTTTAGATAAAACGTTCAGTGAAAAATGGAAGTACGGTGATAATTCGAGTTGATTTCGATATTGCATGTTTAGTATTGTAGTTAAAATGTTGTTTTGTGACAAAACAATGACTTATTCAGAGAATGGTCAGTTCGGCTATGTTGATAAACTTGAAATACAATACCAATTTGATTTTAAATCGATGCGTTACATCTGCACTTATAAGATAATGTAATTATCCAAAATAATAACCGCATACAATCCAACTATGGACGCATTTGTTATTAGGTAGCTAAAAGTCTTTAAAAACTTTATTTCCTAATTAGATAAACAAAAGTAACTGTAAGACATAAAAATAATAATTATTATTTGATAATCTTATGAAATAGTACACGCTCAAATAAATAATTACCACACCGCCACACCGCAAGCCTACTTGAGGGTAGACAAATAACTTTAGATAAAACGTTCAGTGAAAAATGGAAGTACGGTGATAATTCGAGTTGATTTCGATATTGCATGTTTAGTATTGTAGTTAAAATGTTGTTTTGTGACAAAACAATGACTTATTCAGAGAATGGTCAGTTCGGCTATGTTGATAAACTTGAAATACAATACCAATTTGATTTTAAATCGATGCGTTACATCTGCACTTATAAGATAATGTAATTATCCAAAATAATAACCGCATACAATCCAACTATGGACGCATTTGTTATTAGGTAGCTAAAAGTCTTTAAAAACTTTCTTTCCTAATTAGATAAACAAAAGTAACTGTAAGACATAAAAATAATAATTATTATTTGATAATCTTATGAAATAGTACACGCTCAAATAAATAATTACCACACCGCCACACCGCAAGCCTACTTGAGGGTCTAGCTACGATGCTAATCGTTTGCGCCGTAGCGAACGAAACGGTAATTAAATGTCTCTCCATCACTCTTCCATATAAGTGCGACAGAGAGACATTAGTGTTTCGTTCGCTGGTAGGCAAACGATTAACATCTTGGCTAGACCCTCGGAGCTGTTCCTGCTGGTATTGCGCCTAGCCATCTTTACAATAGCACACCATCTTGATTGGATGGTCTTGCAAACGGTGCGTCACCGGTTATTATTAGTGGGTATTATTATCTTTCTTAGACCGTGGGACCTTATACATCTCCAAACCCAATGTAATAACCTTGAAGACTATACGTCTCTGTAATATGGTATTATATTCTTTACTTGGTACATACTAGTTATGTGTCTGTAGCTTAACAGTCCAGACGCGATTTATTCATTTAGTATAAATTTTATTTTGACACTTGGAGAGACTTTACACCTCCAAATCTTATCAGTATTAGTACTCTGACATTGGGGACCTTTTACATCTCCAGATTTAAAGTATTTTTAACCATAGAGACAGTATATAATATAATGTTTACCCAGGTATTGGCTGTGTAGTATTTATGAATATTTTTATGTATTTTTCATATCACTATATGATGTTACTGTAAATGTTTTATTGACTTGTAAAAGAGCCCTTGAGGCCTATTTACAAAATAAATTTTTGAATTTTGAATTACTTATCCATACAGATTTTTAAATAACAGCCAAAACATTATCATTCTCCTAATATCCAACGATATTCCACTGACCCATAATGTCATCAACGTGTCCTTTCACCTAAAGCCCGCTTACCTACATAGATAATTTCAAAACGAATAGTCGAATGTTACTAGCTACTTCCGAAAATGAGTTTTATGAAATCATCCTCAAAGTTGATTTTCCAATTGATGAAACCAATGAAGATATGAGCTTTCTAAAGTAGTATGTAGCATTGCAGAACCGCTTGCCTAGGGACATTTTTATAGGACAAGGGATAAAAGGGGTAGGAATCCTTCACTCTGCTTTTAATTTTGCGGACGCTTTTCTATAATGTTTATTTTATTGTATCGGAATTGGACAAAATTATGTTTTGAGGTGACATGACATTTTTTCCTACGTTATAATAATATTCTCTTTATTATATTTTATCGGTTTTTTAATTACCTTATATTATAATAGAATATATTTTTATAGAATATCAAATTACCTTTTGGAACATTTCACCAATCTGATCGCTCGAACCAACTGAGCTATTGGTATTTAATCGTTCCTCGGTGAATTTCCCATCACTTCTTTCTTAGTTTACACGTCTTAAGAGTGTCGCAGTAATTAGTAAGTAATTTATGTCAATTTTAGATTCAGCTAGTTTATTTCCCAGACTCATCACTAGTATTGGTTTTTATGATGAATGAAATGAAATGAAATGAATGAATGAAATGAAATGATAAAAACGCCAGAACTATTATTATAAAGTATCATGAACTCTAGAACTATGGTTCATGCTAATAGAACTCCAATAAAAACGTGATCTGCTAGACTTTGATATGCCAGCTGCACAGACATCTTAATGCTCGGGTATTTATATACTAATATTAAAAAATCTTACTGCAGCATGCTTACAGCACTTAAGCTTTAGCTTATTTCAAATCAATGTGTTTATTGAGAATTATAAGCATTTAACACTAATTTAAAGAATATAAATGCAGTTTTATTCTTAAATCATCTATTTTTAGCATGAATTCGTGAGCGAAATGTTATTTTTTTATACTACCTCGGTGGCAAACAAGCATACGGCCCGCCTGATGGTAAGCAGTCTCCGTAGCCTATGTACGCTCGCAACTCCAGAGGAGTCACATGCGCGTTGCCGACCCCAAACCCGACCCCCCCCCCCCCCTCGTTGAACTCTGACAACCTTACTCACCGGCAGGAACACAACACTATGAGTAGGGTCTAGTGTTATTTGGCTGCTGTTTTCTGTAAGGTGGAGGTACTTCCCCAGTTGGGCTCTGCTCTAGATCTGGAATGACATCCACCGACTGTGCCCTACCACACAAAGGGAGATGACATTCACAAGCCCATACCTCTCTTTTGGACGTAGTTTAAGGACGTACCCGGGTCCAATGTTAGCGCGTTTTCTAGTTTTTCCTCGAGTTTACATTTGCCAGATAAATTATACTCTCACCTACCCGTCGGTCCATTTGAGTAGACGCCATTAATATAAATCCACTTCGAAGGCCCTGTGTCCAGCCTATCTGTTCATAAAACGTTTCGAAGTTTACTGCTTAGTCCAATATATTTTGAACCCTGAATCGGCAAATTCACGAAATCACTGGGCCGTTCTAAATGAACAGTCACCTGCAGAGAAAACGTTTCCCCCTGCATCCAAATTCCTATGCCTTTTTCTCTGCAGCTGACTGTACATGTAAAGGTACCATTTGGATTAGGATTGTACCAACGCTGCAATACTGCAGCAGTAATGCAGTGGGCTTCATTGCTGCAGGAAACCTCAAACTTCAGTATAACTGTCTTGATAAAATTGCGGTTGGGCTTATCATGAAGTCACAGTTTTATTTTAGCTACCTCTGCCTGTCTTACCTAAGTACTAGCATAGAATAAATAATAGTACTGCCGTACTGAAATGACATTTCCTACAAAGCCGAAGTTTGACTGCGATTCGAAGACAAATCTGTCTCTTTGTAATGTATCTCTTTCGGCTATTTAGGGTTGTCAAAATTCAAGTCATTATCTTATCTGTGGTTGTGCAAAGGGACGTCAAGTTGTGCCAACTCTAATTTGCTCGGAGCAATGCTGAGCCGAACGGAGTCGAGAATGCCCGGGCACTCTAGTGTCTCACCACTGCTACTAGCTTTTTACCGTAAATTAATAGACTCACACTACCATAATATAATTGCTGGGAGAGGTATTAGGCATTATCTTAAACGCATTAAGTTAGCCTGTTGTACTTTAGTTATGTGCAATAAAATTTAAAATAAATAAATCCCAAACCGGAAATTCCTGTATTAAAATTATGATATAATTCAATTTTTCTATTACCATTGTAAAAGAATGTATAGAAAAAATTCAAAAAAATTTGCCCTATTTACTTTACCAAAATTCCAGAACTAAAAATACTGCGGCATTTTTAGGCTGAACTAAACTTATACTGGCACTTGGGGTCCAAGGGTTCCTTAAATTTGTGAATAGGTGTCTAGTTTTGTGAGAGGGTATACATTTTTATACACCGCGGTAAGCGTTTGAGTCGAAGGAAATAACAATAGATCACGGTGGAGCCAGGGTACGAAGAAATAGGTAAGTTATGGCAAGATCGGGATTGGGAGAGGTTTAAGGTGTCCGCGCATGATTGTAATAGATACCATGCTTATGTAGTACGCTTGAGGCATTATGCTGTGAAGTATTTATATAAAAATACATTTAATTTTTTTGATAAAACATACGTATTTCGCCTAAGAAAGTTGTTATTCAATTAAGAGGCCTAGTGCTAAACAGGGAATGCAACCTAGATCTCGCAATTTCGAGATCTCGCGCGAATTTTCGGGATTCAATCTCGTTGACAGATAATCTCGATTTTTGCAATCTCGGTCGTGATATCGATTAATATATTCGAACGAGATTGAAAGACTGATCCGTGTAAATTACTTTACTACGTTTTAAGTAATCTTTTTGATCTTAGATTCATGTTGTTTAGGCAGTGATGTTGTGTGCGGCCGGCTTTAGCTGACAATAAAAGCACTGTGGTACCCTCAACCCACCCAAACCCACAATTATTTATAAACTTGCCGTACCCATAATTATTTATAGAATAGAATAGAATAGAATAGAATAGAATAGAATAGAATAGAAGCGTTTATTTGCAAGAATACGTAGGTACAAGGTGTTACATTAAATATTGTCACAGTATTCAGCCGAAACAGCATGCAAATATTAAAATATACTTATAATCTACTTATTCTAATCCCTATATATGCTAATATGACATATTCATATATTCCTTCACTGAATAAAAACAATTTTCTTGAAGCCACTTAGTCAATACATTCTTGAATTCTATATCGTGCAAGAGCTTGATACTATCAGGTAGTTTATTAAAAATTTCTATGCAAGTATTGTAGGCATTCCGTTTATATATATCCGCACGGCAGGGAGGCTGATACAGAAGGGTCCTATATTGAGCTCTTTGGTTTCCTTTATAAATCTCTGAGCGTAATTTAAAATACTCCATATGAGTCTTTACAAAGATACAAACTTTTTTAATGTACATGCACGCCAAAGGTAGAATATTGTGTTGTTTAAAAATAGGTTTGCAACTATCTGTGTACCACGCATTTGTAATTGCACGTACGCACTTTTTTTGCAGTATAAAGGCCTTATCAACATGCACAGAATTTCCCCATATTAAGAGACCGTAGTTTAATGTTAACGACACATATCCATAGTAGGCTGTCATAGCAGCTTGTGTAGAAACAGTTTTTCCCAATCTCCTTAATGCGTATACAAACCGATCCAACTTTGTACATATTGATTCTATATGTTTTTTCCAGTTTAAATGGGAATCTATGTTTAATCCTAAAAATTTTGTACAACTTGTCTCTTCCACAGGTATTTCATTGTATTTAATATTTATATGTCTTAAATTTGAATTATAAGAATGAAATTGCATACATTTTGTCTTAGTCAGGTTAATTTTAAGATTATTATTATTTGTCCATGTGTAAATGTCTGATAATGCATTGTTAATCGTTGTTTCGTAGTCACTATTTCTGTTATCTTTTACTATTAATGTAGTGTCGTCCGCAAATAAGACGCATTTTTGCGTTGTTACCTTAGGAAGGTCGTTTATATACAGCAGGAATAGTAATGGTCCTAGATTACTACCCTGAGGTACACCTGACTTATTCACTCGAAATTGTGACCTATAAGTTTTCTTAACAAGGGTGTTATTTGTTAGGACTATTCTCGTGATTTCAGTGCATTGCTTCCTATATGATTATTTCTCGCTTAGTTTTTTGTAATTTGCTCAGTGCTTGTAAGAATATCAACTGAGCATGTTAGCCTCTGCTTCTTTGGTTTATTATTGTTACGTGGTGTCTAGTGAAGTTAACTAGTGGTTTGATGGCACATGCAAATTAGAGAGGTAACTCATTTTTTTAAATGAGAGTTGTTTTTTATTTAATTATGATTAATTCTATTATTTTTATTTTTTTAATATATTATAACATACCTTGAATAAGTAAAATATACAGAATACATACAGATTTTTGATCAAAATAACACATTTTTAATTACTTTGTCAAATGTCGATCTCGTTGAGATTAATCTCAACCTCGAAAGTCTGACGGTCAAGATCTCAGAACAATCAATCTCAATTCAGATTTTTCGTGCGAGATCTCGGATCGCCAATCTTGGTGCAAGGTTGCAATCCCTAGTGCTAAATGACAAAAATGCAAGACTCGGTGACATATGTTTTTTTTATTGTTTTCTAATAACAGTTTAATGGAAAAGGAAACTAAACTGACCAGAGTAAATTGTTAGATATTTTAAATATGATATCAAGTGCCTGCGTCATTGTTTTGTTGCTGATATTATTATTATCTACAGTAATAAACCTTCGTAAAAGTATCCGTTAAAAATACTTCTATATTGCATAGCTCGCTTAAAGTAAATTATCATATCTAAAATATGCTTGCAGCTTTTTCCGTCAACACACGAAGAATAATAAGAATGAATCACTTTTTTAAGTGTACCTAATGACATTGTGCTTCTAAAGTAGATAATAGATTGCCTGTTATACTTCTCGTAAAATATTTATAAAAGTAGGCATGGACTATGGAGCCACAACTCAGCGATTTAAACATACGTAATTTGTATAGGTAACGGATGTATAGAAAAACAAGATATTTATTTTTTATGAAAAACATAGACTATTATTGCCGATATTGCTAAAGGTGACATTTTGTTGCTGCCCGAAGTTTTGGGGATTTGTGGCAGAAATACAGTCAGAAGCAATCATACACAATAATTGCCTCTATCATCAAAGGTGACATTGGTTGCTGCCTGAAGTTTTGGAATTTGTGGCAGAAATACAGTCGGAAGCAATGATAGACAATTATTGCCTCTATCACCAAAGGTGACATTGGTTGCTGCCTGAAGTATTGGCATTTATGGCAGAAATGCAGTTGGCAGCAATATTACTCTGCATTACTGCTGAAGTAAGTAAAGTAATGCTGGTGCAGTCTGAATTTGAACGGCGCGGCACGGAACCGGCTCGCGCTTAAAATGTCAAATTGCTCTAAGAATGAGTTTCACTTTTGCTTTTTATCTAAGTTGACTAGCATTTATTCATTATTGTAAGAAAATACCAAAATATAACCCATTTTTATCATTTTCTTTGTTAAAATAAATGCCTGAAAGGAATTAGGGTTTAGTTGCCGAAAACGTATTTTTGTGGGATTCCGTAGATTCAGATGTATAAATTATTATTTTTACTTGGAGCAGTCAGTGTTAGTACTTAATTTATATATTACTAAATGACCAATCTCATCATCTTGGTATTCCTTTTTTTTTACTTGAGAACTAGCTTCCGCCTGCAGCTTCGTTTGCGTATCTTAATTAATTCCACCTCCCTTGTAAGGAATGGTTTTCGGGATGAAAACTAACTTATATCCTTACCCGTGACTCAAAATATCTCCGTACAAAATTTCATCTATATCAGTTCAGGGTTTCAAGCGTGAAGAGGTAACATACAGACAAACAAACCTTCGTATTTTACTTTATATTGATAAAAACATATCCTCTCTATGTCCTTCCCCGGGCCTCAAACTATCTCCGTGTCAAATTTTATCTACAGTATGTCTCCCACCTTGGGGCTTTAGGGCCGATACAGACGGACTGCAATCCGACTGAAACTTGTATGGCAACTGCACGCCGACTTTGCAGTTAGCGTGCAGTCGGCGTGCATTTCCCATTAAATGCAGTCCTCAACTCTACTCGCTAAATCGAGCTACTTTTACTATGGGACCAACCCCCAAAATGGCATAATTATTTTTTTTGGCTTTTCCGTAGAAACTGAAACTGATCATCCAAAATGTATGAAAAAGTAAAAAAAAAACGCTATTTCTGGGTTGGTCCCATAATAAAAGTATTTAGTGTAGCGAGTATAATCGAACCCTGCATTTAAAGCGCCATGATGGGACACACCCTGTAGATTAGTTCAACCGTTGAAGCGTGAAGAGGTAAGAGACAGGCAGACAATATTAGTAGAGATTAGTTTGGATTACATTTTAATTGCTTATTCCCTGCACTGTGGCCAGACCAGAGTCATACCAAACTAACCCTTTTTTTTGTTAGGGGGGAAAATGCATTCCGCATACCACCCGGGTCCCGTCTAGGCTAATGGGGCCCACGGTATATCCACTAAAAACCCCCCTGTATGCCGCCTCGCCGCCCTATTGGTGGGGTTACAGGAACGCTTGCGTACTCATCCGCGACCCCACCGGCGGCAGCCGCCCACGAGCGACTCATTCGCTAAAGCCCGAAGGTACTTCACGCTAGGCGCGCCAGATGGTTTGACGCGCCTTCCTCCTCGGCCTCCGTCCAAGCAGTGTAGCGGACCCCCCCGAGCCCGCCACAAGGAGGCCACGGGCGCCAGAAAACTCCCCAGCGCCCGGCGACAGATGAGGTCAATGGTTCTGCCGCAAACCACAACTCGGCTGCAGAGGACAGGGAGAACGGCACACCGTAAACCGACACTCCTCTTCCTCTGCAGCCCCACCAACGCCACTTCAGCGGAACGGCCCCGCCAAGGTCGCAGGGGATAGGTAGAGTGGCGCATCGTGATACCATCACGCCTCTTCCCCTGCGATCCCACCTCGGCCGTCGAGTATAGGGAGAACGGCTAATCGCAACACCGACACTCCTCTTCCCCGACGGTCCACCTCCAACGCGTCACAAGCCGGCTTACTAAGCCCACTTGGAGCGTCCTCCTCGGGCCAGCCCGCACCTCAAACAGGCCGGCCCTGGTTGCCTCTTCGCTTCACCGTGGGTGACCAAGCCACGGCTACTAAGCCCCTCCACCACGACAAGGTAGGCAACCCGCGGGGGGATACCAAACTAACCCTTTTTTTTTTTTTTCTAGTGGGGAAAATGCATTCCGCATACCACCCGGGTGCGGGGGGTGACCCGAGTGGTTATGTGGGACTCCCGTCTAGGCTAATGAGGCCCACGGTATACCCACTAAAAACCCCCCATATGCCACCTCGCCGCCTTATTGGTGGGGTTACAGGAACGCTTGCGTACTCATCCGCGACCCCACCGGCGGCAGCCGCCCGCGAGCCGCTCCTTCGCGGATGCCCGAAGGCCCTTCACGCGAGGCGATTTTTTTTTTTTTTTTTTTTTTGACCCAGGGGGAATCCGTTATGGATCCCACTGGCACGGGAGAAGCCGAGTGGGTATGTCCGACTCCCACGGACTAAACCCCCTGGGGTGTTCCACCGCGCGCTTTGTGGACGGGGTTTCGGGAACGCGATTGTAGACTTCCGATACCCCGTCGGCGTTGCCATTACGGGCTCGACTTTTGTGGCTCCTGCTGCAGCCTACTCCGCTGAAGACGCCTCGGAACACTTGAGGGCCTTCCAGCTCGGAACCTCTTTAGGCGAGTGATGGAACTCCCGGCCCATCACCCGCAGGTTCCCGTTAAGGCGGTATCATTCGGGCTGCGTATGCCCTTAGACGCCGACCTGGCCTCTTACGGCGCTGAGGGAGCGAATTCGCATCGTCCTCGCGCATTCTCTCTGCAGCCTCCTTTTGCGACAGGACGGTGACGCTAAAGGAGGCCACTGCCGCCCACGCTTCCTCACTGCTGAGCATGCGGCTTATTAGCGCCGGCAGCGAGAGGTCTCCTCCTATGGCCGAGGACAGGATAGCGCGAGGCTCCGCCCACGCAGGGCACTCTTCGCGCGTGTGTTGCGCCGTGTCCACGGCTCCTCCATCGCAATGATGGCACGCTGTCGTCGGCTCCCTTCCCAACCTCTCACACAGGTACCAGCCGAAACAGCCGTGCCCCGTTAAGAGCTGCGTGAGATGGAAGGAGGGTGCGCCATGCTTGCGTTCGACCCATTCTTTCAAAACGGGCCGAACAGCGGCCACCAGGTCCCGGCTAGCTCCCGGGATTTCCAGACGCTCTGACCACTGCTGGTAGAGGACGTCTCGTGCCTCTTCACGCCACTGGCGGACCTCACGAGGGGCAGGCCAGTTCTCCTCCCTCCTTGCTGCTAGCACCCGCCAATAGACCGCGGACTGAACCTTGGCTTCAAGATCCCATGGCGGGCTCCCAGCTAGCAGGCCGGCTGCTGCGTGCGAGTTGTCGCGGTACGCTCGAGCCACCCTGAGAGCTATGGCCCGCTGCGGCCGGCGCAATAGGGCCGCACTCCGAGGACTCAGGGTATCCGCCCATATTGGCGCCCCGTAGAGCGCCATTGAGCGCACCACACCCAGATATAGCCTCCTGCAGGCTCCTCCTGGACCGCCTAGATTTGGGAGGATCCGCCCAAGCGCTCCGGCTGCAGACCCTCGGGGGGACCCTACCCTAACCCTGTACCAACCAACCCACCCACCAACCAACTTCACCCAACTATGTCTTTATGGCAGCATAAAGATAACATTAGGATTAGGTCTACCTGCACTTGCGTGAATGCTGTTCCTGTCTTGTTTATTCTTTAAGCTTTTTAGTCTATGAATTAGGACCTTAAGCTTAATTCCAGCTCGCTCTTGACTTTCCTTCTGAATCCTCGATTGTTAGCGCTACCCACGTAGGTACCTACGCATTACCGTCATTTCATTATAAGCACTTAAAGCTTTCACAAACGCGGCCAAGAATTTTACATTCCTGTTGCCTGTAGGGAAATACGTGACGAAAATTGAGACTTCTTTATAAAGATTATGTTACTAAGTAACGTATTTTCAATAAAATGTTTGAGAATTAGAGCAAAATTTTGGCACATTCGGATTTCGAAAAGATTCATTGAGGAACATTACACTTGTAGTTTTCATTAATCGAACGATATGAGTAGGTAATGTCAAGTAAGTGGGACAGAGTTTCATTATTCAGCTAACTTGGATTTGCTGGCTAAGCACACATAGTCACATTAAACAGTGAATTCTCGAATATCTGTAGAGGTGTAATGCGACAAATCCGGAGTTAAGGTTAGTGCTCTTCATTACAATGCGCCCTGCCAATAAGATTAATCGTAACTCGTAATCGATTACCAGGAATTGGTAAATTACTATAGGTACGTCGCTGGCCTAAGCGCAGTTTTCAATCCGGAGGATGTGCTTAAACTAATTTAATATCTTACAGTGAGTGTTTACATCATTTGATATTTACGTACCATTAAATTAGCTCTTTAATAAAGACAAAATATCTTCAGGAAACCGAACTAAGAAAGCGCTAAAATCGGTAAGTTAACGTTTTTTGCATATCATGTAATAGTTCCTTAGCGACGTTCGACGATGACGACCTAATAAAATCCAATGTATTATTTTTATTGTGTTCGGGAATAGGCCGTTACCTTTTATTCTTTCCGTTACGCGGCCACCAAAGTTTGTGAGCGTGATTTCCTGGCCTCAATGTGAATATTAGTCAACATTTTTTTTGTTTAAGTCAAACTACAGTCTTAGTCTCAAGATTTGTTTCCGAAATATATAATATATTATAAACCTTTGTTGAGTACTTAACAAAATGAGGTTTACTAGAATATTTTTTCACTACTTTCAATGGTTGTAACCGTGAATTTCTATCAAAATTTAAGTAACGGAACTTAAATATACATTACATATATTCTTTTTTTATGATTGATATATGTAACAAATCGATATCAGAATCATTTGGCAAAAGCCTATTAAAGGTCAAATTTGCTCGAATTGAAGTCTATTTCTGTCCTTACTAACACCGTCGGAATATCTGCCAATCCTTTATACCCGTAGCATAAACTGAATCAACAAACACAAAACACAACATATCAATGGTAATGATTTAACTTACACTTTCAACGTATATAAACAGCAAAAAGTGTGAACTAGTTATACAGTTGACTTGGCTGGCATTTGACAAATACTCATATTTTTAACGAAGTTTCTTTTCTAATAATATTACTTAAGTCAAGCACATCGATTATGCCTGATAACGATATCTGGAAATTGTAATCCAAATTTCACTCATACGCAGACGTAAGGAATGTAATTGTAATGACCATAATATTGCGTGATTTTAAATTAAAATAAAACAAATATGGTTTTGACTACCTATAAATTGTGCATTGAGAAAAGTTTAACAACATTTAATACTATGAACTATCCCATAATAAAGAAAATATTATGATTTAAATTAAACAAATGTGTACAAGTAAATTGCACGTTCATAATATTGTGCATTTGCCCTATCAGCATTTAGTCACAACAACATAACAAGCCCCTCATAATCAAATCAAATCAAGTCAAATCAACATAACACTGTATAGTACGAGTAAATACCTATATCTACGTATAAAGTAAATAGAAAATATAGTTAAATAGTAGGGCTTCCAATCCTGGTATTCCGAGATCTCGGTATTCCGGGATCCCGCACCTTTTTTCAATCCCGCTTGTTGCGAGATTGCGAGTACGGGATTTCGCGAGATTTTCAGTCCCGCATTCAGAACGATGCAACAGAAATTAGAGCTGACTATAATTCATCAGCCTCCCATTTTTTTTATTCATCACCATCTCGGACTAACACACTTGAGTCCATAATCAAAAAAGAGATGCATGGTCATTATTGTGGCAGGTCCATTGGCAAATATTTATGCTTTGAAAGTATTCCGCAGTGGCTGTATGTAGGCAAAATCCATGTTATATTTTCTTTGGTAATATTCTCAACAGAAAGCTGACCAAAGTGATTATATTAAAAAAAATGAAAAATAATATTTAGTTTTCTCATTTTCGTTGTCATTAATGACGTTGTCATTTATTTTTCTTTATCTTTGATCCTATGGTTGATTAGAAATGTGGAAGTAGGTTGATTATTTCAATGTGTTTTTAACCTTGTATTAATGGTTTAAATTTTCATGCGGGATCCCGCGGGATTGAAAATGTGCAGCCCTGCAGATACCGGGATTAAAGATAGGCTGCGGGATTGGAAGCCCTAATAAATAGAATATCGCAGAGTTTACCTCCATGACTCGTGCAACCTATAGCAATACGAGGCCAGAATAATGTAAGTAAAACATAAATTATGTTTACCCCAAAACTATTAATGAATATTACAACGAACTAGGCAATCCCTCGTTGCAGGGAATTTATTCATGTAGGAAGTAAATTACAAACTGGATTTTCCGCAACTGTATCAAAGTTCATCGGTATGTACGTATTATCAGAGAATGGTATATATTTAAGATTGTCAATCGCGATATAGTCGCACGATGTATTTATAGACCGCGGGTCAGGCGCAAATTTTGTCAGTCATCACATCGCAGGCGATAAGTCCTAAAGTGGTTAAGGGTGATGTGAAATGAACCATCGTGAACGTCAGATGCCGCTCCGTATTAAGCTGGCACTGTATTCATATTTATAACGCAATTTAACCTTCTTTTATCTTGTCATTTTATTTTATTTATGACACACTAAACAGTCAACATTCAAAGCATTATTACATTATATAAAATAACCACGAAAAAAACCATTACTAAAATTACAAAAAAATATCCAAAATCGACATTAAATTAAAAAACTTATATAACATGTATTAAACATGTTATATAAGTTTTTTAATTTAATGCTTAATATTATTGAGAAGTAAGTAATATCTCTGTTTACCATCTATGTATTGACATTCAATGTAATAGTAGGATCAACTTTATTGTGTTGTGATTTATGCGTTTGCCCAATGGAGAATTTAGGAAGGTAGGGTATGTTACAAGCAATGTTTTTTTTTTACTAACTTGCTTAGTAGACGGATCATTATGGAAATGGCTTATAAGTGCCACAAAAATGTATGTTTGGAAAATGCAAATACCATAAAACCAGAGTTGTCCAGCGGGCTAAGCACGGTTCCATTTTTATCGCCTGTCACCATGCCTGTCACGTTCTAACAAGTGGGTAAGTGCGAAAGTGACGGGCATAGTGCCAGGTGTTAAAAGTGCAACCATGCTGCCACCGCAGAAAAACGTCATCATGGCAACGATGACGTTTGACAACTAAGAAGTTTAATTACCCATGTACACAATCACAACTCTAGTGAGTAACTGTACTTCTTCAGCCCGTTTCCACCTAATGCTGATTGTAGTTCCCTTCTGATTAATTCCATTCTTCCCGACTACGTACTTTTTCTACTCGTCATTTCAGCCATCCGTTTCGGTCATCGGCCAAACCGTCGTTCCACTCCTTAGGCTGAGGTCTTCTTGTAAGTTTCGCTACCAGTCCTTATTATTTACTACGTCTCTGGTAACACGTATGCAAAATGCAAATTTATAAGCACTAGGTGGGGTAACCATATTATGCAAAATGAAGTGGATAATGGGCAGCTAAATACACTATGCACCTGAACTATGCATTGGATTTTATTACTAAACAGTGATAGAGCGCATCATCAAATGCATTTTATAACCAAATATACATGTTCCATAAAACCACACAAGTAAAGTCCAATATAACTTTGCCAATACTAAATATTTACCAATACCAATATATACCGATGTTCTTTTTGGTTTTGCCTGAGTTTTTTAATTCCAGTTATAAATTTATTTTGACATAGAACTGCGACATTCATAAATAAGAGCCATTATCAAAACATATCAGAAGCCGTATCAGAGAGCGCTTTAGGTGTCAAGTTAGGCACGTATCGAAAACTATACGAACAATAAAGGAAAAACGTTAGTGACTCATGGTACTCGTACCAGTGTAAAACTTTAGTACCATATATAATCGCTTGGAGCTCTGTACACTTTCTCCATACATTTCATTACATCGATATCGAGTATCTCATGGTAGCCACACAAGTGTAGATTTATTCGATAGCATTACTGACGTACGCGTTTTCGTTAAGTCTCATTTTGTACGGGATTTAGAAACAGCGTGCCAAGCGAGACGTTTTGTAAAATCAAAATCCCATACAAAATGAGACTTAACGCAAACGCGTACGTCACGTTTCGCTATCGAATAAATTTACACTAGGGGTGCGGGGTACTGAACGAAGATATTTGACTTAATTTTAGACTTTGGATGGAGTAAAGATTACAATTTAACCATAATTGTTTCATTCACCTGCTCATACTAGGGATTTACTTACCTATTTATTAACCCAATAATTTCTTTTAGATACTAACTCTAAATATAATAAAATAATGAAACAACCTAATCTTGAAGTAAATCATTAAAAACTATCCCCCTGTGACATGGTGCCGGAGGTGCTGGCAGCATTTCCTCGCTGTTTCGCAATACTAATTTGTTGAGCGAGGAAGCTGCCAGCTCTACGATCGCTGATCGCTATCGTAAAGAGTATTATCTTGCAATATCATGCTGCGGGTGAAACATAAGTGTAGTAGGCATACTTGTCTAAGTCAGCCAAAGTCAGAAGCCACAAGTTAAGTGTAACGTGTAACTGACACGAAGAACTTAGAACTTTCAGGAAACGTCAGCAGCAGGCCGATTCTGTTCAACAATTTTCATTAAATGAACATTTTTGTTCACTTATAGGTACGCGTGACGTGCCTACTGGCCTAGCCTAATGCTCAATAATAACGCCCGGGGTTTTGGGTCCGGAAATATCTGACACTAGCCAAAAAAGAGGTAAAAACAGAAACTATTTTAACATTTCTAAGCACATTTGGAGCTTACTTCCTATTTTTTAATCAATTTTAGGTAACAATTTTACAGCAAACAAAGTTATAAGAAACCATCCTTCGGGCTGATTATGTTTTAACAATTTGCTAAGCTTGTCATCTTGTTTTGATACAACGTCAAGTTGTACTAGTATCATTAGCATACCCCGGGGTTTTGGGTGCTGAAAAACCCCTATGCTATGGACACAAAAATATGAATTTTTATTAATCTGAAATAAATATCATTACTTCATTCATTCCTATGTTAATGATACTAGATCATATTCAGATTAAATATAACAATTTGTTATGGTTATGGTTTTGACACGACCTTAAAGATCGCTCACGCTGATGTAGTGAGAGACGTGCGTGAGATGCGCATAATCACCAAGATGGACGTCAAGGTGGTATCAAAACTAGTTCATATCTGTCACAAGTTGTTAAATCTGAACGGGCTGCAGGCCTTAGTGAAAGTGAAAATCAAGTTTCGGAGATATAACAATATACATAATGGATATAATACAGAGGATTACTATAACTAGTTTAAATCTAAAATACGCCCTTGAGGCATTGTACCAAGGATGCTGTGCGAGAAAGCCGCCAGCTCTTCAGTCACCAGTTACGTCAACCAGACGCTTCGCGATTTCTGCAAATAACTTGTGCGCGGTGGGACCCATGGACCTAGAGTTTCAACGCCAAATGATACAAAATGACACTCTACCGATACCAATATTTATTACGTTTCGAAATTTTGGCGCTTTTACAATAGTCCGTTGGAGGTGGGACGGTGCCAGTGTGTCTGCGTAGACAGCATGCAGCAGGTAGCATCCCACACTAACATCTGATAGAAGATATAATATCTTTATTTTCACTTTCACTAAGGCCTGCAGGTAAATAAGGTATCGACCTTAATTCTTCTTCTTCCTCGCGTTGTCCCGGCATTTTGCCACGGCTCATGGGAGCCTGGGGTCCGCTTGACAACTAATCCCACGATTTGGCGTAGGCACTAGTTTTTACGAAAGCGACTGCCATCTGACCTTCCAACCCAGAGGGTAAACTAGGCCTTATTGGGATAAGTCCGGTTTCCTCACGATGTTTTCCTTCACCGAAAAGTGACTGGTAAATATCAAATGATATTTCGTACAAGAGTTCCTAAAAACTCATTGGTACGATCCGGGGTTTGAACCCACCACCTCCGGATTGCATGTCGCACGCTCTTACCGCTTGGCCACCAGCGCTTCACCAAAAATTATGTATGAACATAAAAATCAAATTTTCTAAATAATTATACATATAGTTCAGTTAACCCTCTCAACATGGCAACCCTACACGTCTGCACTGTTCAACGCATTTGGCTCGGGCGCGCCATAATTTCAAGTTTGCACTTATATAAATCTCGTGCACGCTAATCTGACTAATGATCTGCATATAATTTTAGATAACTGCAGTTTTGCCAGAGCAGAGTTTTAAAGAGTAGTTTATCTTCAAATGACGAGCTACGGGCAAAACACATACCCTATCTCTGTATGTATTTATAAACCTCTGTATAGTCTGTATTATATTTATACCAGTTTTATTTTGCAAGGTGTTCATTTATTTTTTTATTTTTTTTATTAGTTTTTTTTTTTGTAAACTAGGGTGTTGTCCCGAGGTTGGTATGCCTTTTGGCATATGCCTCCTCCAACATTCTCCACTGAACTCTGACCAGTAAGGTCCCAAGGTCAAGTGGATATCATCTACCCATCTTGTTTTTGGACGTCTTTGTTTTATACTTCTGTCTCTTGGGTACCAAGGGTTATGCTCCATTTGTTTTATTTGCATCTAAGCATGCTTTAAAGATGTTAATTACAGTTGTCTAACTACCCGCTAGATGTCATTGCACCGACCATGAAAAATCCTAGTTCGCTTAACACCGGATTTTTCCGGGAAACCTTTGGTCGATACTTAATGTTGACAACCTTTAAAACAGTGCTTATTCGATACCAGTACCTTTATTATACATATTACCTGTATGGTCAATAAGAATGCTTTTATTTCTGGACCTTTTTTAACACAAGCCAATTGATTCTACACATTGCAAGGGCAATTTTTAATCAATAGGGAAAAAAAACCTTACAGAAGTTGCTTTTGTAGTAAAATGAGATTCATGTATCTATCGTACGTCGTGACGTACGATAGTTAGTGGCATAACTAAGGACTAACGGCGAACAGACATTACGTTCAAGATAAACTAAGAACGTTAAATTCGAATTTTTAAATGTTGGTAGATGGGTTACTGTGTTATTGTTTCTATATTGTGGCTAAGCTGGCAAAGCCTTGAGTACTTAGTACGGTGATGAGCGTGCATATGGATGCGGCTAGGGAAGAAAAAATGATTAGTGCCTAATCATTTTAGATTACATATCAGTAGGTAAATTTAGTATTAGTGATTTACACTATTTTACTTGTATAGTATACTAGCTTTTGCCCGCGGCTTCGCCCGCGTATTAAGCAAAAAAAAAAGGTTCTCAGTTTGACCCGTATGTTTGTAAGACCGCATGTAGGTATGTATGTTTGTCCGCGATTATTAGATTTAGAATCATGTTCTGAAAAATGCATGAAGTGTTCAACAATTTTGTTCTTGTTAAAGTACTTCCTTATTGAACAACATTTTTTGCCATGTTTGAAGGTAATAGCAATAGAAATAAACTTTGAGGTGAACTTACCCATGTAAGTTCAACCTTAAGTCCTGCCGTAATATCTATTAGGATAACGCGGGTCACGTTCCGTACCTCAAAAGCTAAAATAGAACCCTTATAGGATCACGTGTGGCTGTCTGTCAATCCATCTGTTACAACCGATTTGCTCCGTTACTACTGCACCGATTGAATTGCAAAGTGGCAAAAATACTTTTCATCAACATTTTTTCATGTCCACAATATTAAATTTTAAAAGTAAAAGTAATAAGTAGGTATAAGTAATTTATGCATGCGATACACATGACATTCTTGAATATTTGCATGTCTTTGTGACGAAACATGTAGTTCCTTTTTTATATGTATGACCTTTTGTACCATGTTTTAGCAAATAAAAATCTGATTCTGATTCTGATTCTGAAAATAGTTCAATGCCGTTTTTGTAAATGACGTCCTAAAAAATCATAAATCCACTCCACACCCATATTGATATTTAGTCATTTCAACCCCATCGCACACTAACAGGGATTTGTATTTCACGTCCACTTCGTTAAATTTTACAATCGTTGTTATTTTCGTAATCAGCGACCCGATAAACCAAAGAAATAATACTCATGTTGATCTTTAGACTTTGTATGTATATGTATGTATGTATATACTTTATTGTACATAGAAATAAAAACACGAAAAATACAGTTACAGAGTAAATTAAATACAACAAAGGTGAACTTATGGGATCTCTTCCAGTTAACCTTTGAGGGAATGAGTAAAACAGAAGAACTCTGAGAACTTCGTCACCATATTTCCCCCCTTTAGGTGATGAATTCTCAAAAAACCTGAAACACGTGTTTACTCATTTATCGTAAGGAATACTCCTGTAAAGTTTTGAATAAAATAGTCTAACTAATCTTGTTTCTCCATACAAATTTTCGTTAATGCGCAAAATACATATATGCGCCCTTTATGCGCCAAAAATAAAATATGATTTAATAATTAATCTATCAAACAAAGCTTTGACTAGAGTTCTGTTTTTCTTTTGTTTCGCCCGCGGCCTGTTAATCCTGCTCCATAATGTAGGAATCACAGATCACTCAATCAGACATCGCGTATACTACGACGCCCTATCCACGCTTTCATACTTTATTTCTATCCCTAATCTCATTCCATAATGTACGAGTCACAGATTTCTCAACTAGATGGCGCAAGTGTATACGATGCCCTCACCGCGTTTACTCGTCTTTTTTTTTGTTTTCCATCGCCCATGGCCTGTTAATCCTGCTCCATAATTTACGGTGGCGGTGACGACGGTGCATATAAGTACGACGACGCCCTTTTCATGCTTTGATACTTTTCCCATCGCCTACAGCCTTGTTAATCCTATATTTCTATAAAATACGAATCACAACTTACTCAATTATACGGCGCATGTATGACGACGGGCTCACTACGTTACCATACCTACTTTTTGTTTTTCTTTCGTTTCACATCGCTCACGGCTGGCTAATCATGTTCTATAATATATGAGTAATATCACAATGTTTTGTCTAGACAATAAGTGGAATTGCGCTCACTACATTACTGATATTAAATGACTAGCGCACTGAATTGTTGACGATCCCACATAACTCAGAAGCGACATTGAACTTTTAAGTCTGAGGAGAGACTTTGCCTCCTTTCGTGTGTTCTACTGCTTGTACAATGGGATGTGCTCTGAAGAAACGGCCGCTTTCTATCACCGCACCGCTCGCCGTTGGCAAAAAAAAACCGTATGCGGTCAGTAGGTACGTGTAACAGTTTTTTTTTCTTTCTTAGAAAAAGGCAAAGTTGTTGTTCAACCCTTCTTGCTAATATTAATATCCGAGCAAGCTAAACTTTAAAATTGATCATAGCGTGTTGTTAGAAAAGTAGTATTTTGAGCGTTACGAGGATTTCAAGGTTCAAAGGGTAAAACAAACTTTGCTCCTGAGTAAAACACAAAAATTTTCACCACACCAACGCAAGGAAAATACTAACCGTAAAATATTACAAATCAATTCTAAATCAACGTCAGTTCTATCAGCCAACATTAGCAAAGAACTCAATATTTGAATCATATGAGGTGATTTGCCACTCATGTGGATAAAATGCAACTTTTAAACAAAGAGACTCTTTACGAGCTGGTGTGGTGAAAAATAAGTTTAATTTTTTTCGTAAACTTTATCAATTTACGTGCTTGCAAAATGCCCCCTCGAGTGCGATGTTGCCTATCATAATACCCCCTCTGTTTGTATAATAGAGAGGAGACGTGAAGGTCGAATAAATAAATAAAATCACACACACATCAACGAAATAAATTGACTGATAGCTACATGATTATACTTTTAAATTCATCTTTCTAAATTGTCTTTTTCGTAGCTGGGAAAATGAAGCTCTACATTACAGAATACTACTAAAAAGGTAAGGTAAGAAGTAATCAGTAGTAAAAAAAATTTCCCTCAAAAAAGTGGTTCGATGGTTTTGATGGCAAATGGAAGGATTTATGATGATTTAGCTGATGAAAAAAGTGTGGCTTGTAGAGCATGACGCTGTTTGGCAGTTGCTTTTAGTGAAGTGATAGCTGAATTTGCTGGATTTTATAATATAGCAGAAAATATTCATGCTCTATTACTTGCACGTTAGTTCATTGCATAATAATCTATCAATATTAACTTTAAATAACATTTATAAGCAAAGAACAACAAAATATTATCGAGGCAACTTCACCATTTTAAAATACAACCCGAAAACTGTAGTTAATATTAATATGTTAATAATATTATACAAATCAGGTGCAACTAAAGAGACGGTTCCATAGTAGCCATTTCATCTGTTGTTTGTGCCATAAACGCAGTTCTTCCTATCAAAAGGTTTGATACAAACACGGAATCTAAGGGAAGTAATCGTTGGTGCCGTAGGAAGAGGGTCATTATAAGTGACATTATTAATGTAAAAGTTTGGTTCTAATAATGTATATTGTGTCATTAATCTTCTGAACACTAACGACTTCTAAAATTAATGTTCCTAATTCCTATACATAGTTAAGTTCGTACTCTTATTTAGTACCAGCAGTGCCACCAGCCTTACCATGGCTGCCTTAGCAGTGTCAAACTGACATATTTGCTGTCTGCGTAACTTACGTTCTATACATCTCGCTCGCACTAATATGCCAGTACGAGCGAGATGCATAGAAAGTAAATTACGCTCATGCTAGCGAATATATCAGTGTCAAATTGGTGGTGGCCGTACAGGTTTTAGATTAAGAGATTAACATGTTATAGATCGTGTCATTCACGAAGACGCGTCTCTTGACTCGTAAGGTCATGCCATTAAAGGTTAGACTTGATAGATCTGCGCGTCATCGTGGATGACGCGAACTATATATACGTAGGTAAAAAAGTATAAAAATAATTAAAATATAGGGTGTTCATCCTCACACCCTAGAATCTAAATGGTCGCGTACTGTGAGGTTTAAGAGGAATCCCATCAAAAACAATACTTGTCAAAAAAACCAAGTCTCGCAACTCAGTTGTTCTGCGGTAAAAAGTTGTGAGATCCATGTAATACCAAGTCGGTTATTAATTTATTCAGTCTCTACTTAAGCGACTTTCTGTCTTAATACGTCCAGTCTCTAAGACCACGATCGTGGTCCATAACAATTGAAAATCAATTGTGTCTGGAATCTCCGTACTCGAAGCATTAAGTTGTTACATAATAATTAACAGCATCTTATAGTGACGCATATCAATATTAAAATTCTTTAATGTTTTATATAAATATATTGAGCAGTCGCTTACCATCAGGCGGGTCGTATGCTTGTTTGCCACTGATGTGGTATTAAAAAAACGATAGGCTTCATCTTCTTACCTTAGTAAATTACGTGATTAATTTGTCTGCAAACTTAAATTACAATTTTCTAATAGGAAATTTCTGCCCAAACACCTTAAATCGCCATAAGTTATTTTCTACCTTTACTACATATGTTAAAAAAAAGAGGAAGGTCAGTTTACGACTAAACTTGTCGGACAGAGTCGCTGGCGGTGGCCTGCAGCCATAGTAAAACGTTTGAGCGTTTCGCACGGGCGACTGAACGTTTTCAGCTGCACTGGGACGGAAAATCAACGTGCAAAGAGGTGGGTCGGACGCAAATCTTGCTTATGAGGACAGTAGGTGCCATTGAGAGGATACGGGAGCTTAGATTTAAATACTTTAGATGAATATATCCGTCTCTCTATGGAAGCAACTCCTAAAACTAGTGCGATAAGGACAACGCCACGTTAGGCGAAAAATCCTGCGTAAGAATCGGAAAAAATGATGTTTCGTACTCGACTGTTTCTTCCTCCAAAACTTAACCAAATTAAACGAAATTTTAAGATCTAACTAAATGTTAATGAAATTATCTGTGTTGGACTGTTTTGATTTAAATTTGAGGCAAATTGATGTTAGTTTTGAATACCATGCTTCTCTCTGCGGCCTAGTAAATTAGGCCGTTTTTGAAAAACTAAAATATTCAAAAAAGGAAAACAGTCTGACATAGATATTAATAATAATAATCTGTGTTGAAAAAATCATTACTCTAGCTTCAAAAACCACAGAGGAAACAGTCGAAAACGTTTGTATGGAGAAATTACCACTCCTGTTGCCTCTTAAAGCGTTTTCACACTGTCCGATCCGATATTGAATGTAGGATCCTAAATACGCGTAGCCAAGCGGCGAGGCGCCGTTTTGAGCGGCCACGCTACTACAAACATTATACGCATACGCAAACAAAAAAATATTATCGGTCCGACAGTTTTCGGAGGCCTTTGACATGACAGATATTATCGGAAGCGCCCTATCGATATCGGGTGTCGGAAGGCGTTAATGAGAAAAACAGATGCAGGACAGTACCATATGGTTTTTTAGTAATAAAGAGGGTCCCCAACGCCAATGACCTTTGATCTGAATCCCTTAGTTTTCTAGTGTTTTTTGTAGCTTATCATATTAACAGCAACGGCTGTAAGCAGAATAGTGTCACATATTTACTTCAAAGTTCACTGTCTTCGAGATATTTGGCATCAAAATTGAACAATTTTAGGCCAAAAAACAGGTTTACTGGCCATAACTTTTGTGTTAATTAGTTTAAAATTAAAATCTCTGACCATTTTTTAGAGACGTCGAAGACGAACCCAAATGTGTAGTTTTCGTACATGTCAAATCCTTAACAGCAATCGAGTAACGAAAAAACTGTTTTTTAGACAATGTTTAAAAAAAAAAGAGTTCATTTCTTTCAAAATCCGGCAGACCAGAATGGAGATAAAAGATTAAAGAACCGATAGCCGTTTGTCTTAGAATTCTATCTATAGTGCGAATGTAGGAGTAACGACTCAAAACTAGTCAATAATCTATGTTAACCGCGGGGAGCCCTTTGAATGAATCAATACATACAGATAAACACACATGTGTTACATTTTACTTCCTTCCGATATCGGATCGGCAATGTGGAAACGCTCTCACAATAAGCACAGAATAAATAATAGTATTTTGTGTACATTTTAAAATTTGCATTTTTTACTGCCCCACGGCTATAAAATACTGAGCCAAATTTGATAAAATGTGTATTGTCCCCCAAATATTTATTTATTTAATTCAACTTTCTAGAGATATATTTTACACCACAATGTCAAATATTTCAATAGGGAGTCGTTAACTTATGTTTCTTTGTTCTTAGTTATAAGATTGTTCTGACAGTCATAAAATAATTTAATTTTATAAATGTAATTATATTCACCAAAAGTATAATTAAACGTTCTAATAATAAGTACAAGTCAGGTTTAACTTCTGATAATAAAATGAATGATATGTATGAGTGAATATCTGGCCTTTCGCATAACTTTTAATGATGTAACTCGTAAAGCGCTGAAGTTGGTCTGTGGTTTCTCGAAATGTAGACATGCTACTGTTAGTAGAAACAATATACAAGGAAGACTGATAATTTCTGTAGAACGTTAATTTCCTAGTCAAAATGATGTGGTGCATTTTTTATTAAATGCATAAAAAACATGGTGACAATTTGGCAAAATAGTTTTATCAGTTTAATTGCAGCTTTTTGTAGTACAAACTATTGCAGAACTAACTTCACAATAATAAACATAAGTGTGTAGTGTGTACAACTAGTGATCTAATCAAATTAGGGGAGACCGAGGTGAGTTTTTAACTTAACATACTGCAAAATTGACGTTGTTTCAACTTACCTCTGTTTGCAGAGGTAGGTATATTTATAATCGTCTTGAGGCAAGTACGCATATTGAGGGATCCCTGCACGGTGGTACGAGGCTAACATCGTTTTATCCCGCTTGATAACACGGCTATAACTGCGAAAATCGAAGTTCGTCAATTGCGGGCATTTTTCTCTGTCACTCTAATTACGTCTTACTGAGAGCAGAAGAGAAAGATCCCCGCAATTTGCGAATTTCGATTTTCGCGGTAGGCCCCCAGTTATATATGCCTCAAAATTGGCATTGTCTCAACATACCTCTACGAGTATTTTAACTCACCTCGGGCTTTCCTACTTGATTAAATATTTTGATTTGTGTTATTATTTGTATATCTTTCTTGTTTTTTATTGTTTTTGTGTTTCTTTGTTGTCTTTACAACATGATAGAGTGGCCAAGCTAAGTGAACAGCGATTTTGATAGCATAGACTGTGCAGTTATTTTAAACGTCAAACTTGTGAAATTATGACGTTGAAAATCAGGCAATGAGCAAGCCCAGCTGACCTAGCTTTTCAAAGATGGAATTTACTCGAGAAATAGTCAGCTGTCTTCTTACACTCCCCTTTCTGGGCGTGAGGTGGCCATATTTGTACCCGTACCATGAGTCACTGACAGTGCCAAAAGTTACGTTCTCGATAGCGTTTATTGTCAGTGCCGAACTGGTGGTAGCCACACTGGGCTAGGCCCATTTTGGCGGCTTCTGTCGCGGGCTGTAGCGACACTAGCGACAGCCTGGTCTATTGAGCTAACGTTTAAGGTGCTGGCTACTCGAGAAATTGGGACGGGTGTCGCCGTGACTGAGTATGTAGTTACTAGAGCGAATGCTAAAGACGCCGATTCGAATCCGGCCTCAAGCATTGGAAGACTTGCTCACTTTTTCTTCATTTTACGATATTTATTTTAGTTTATTACATCAGTATACCGGGTGTGGCCTATAACACAAAAAAATTTAACTGGAGGCTGTACTCCTCGAACTAACCAACATTTGTTCATGATGAAATGTTTAGACTTCCCATTTTTCAAACAAAATCAATATTACCTCAGTGTAATTGACGTTGCTTGTCACGCTTTAAACAAAACAACTTTCAAAAGCCTTAGAATAAACTTTAAATCGTTCTAAAAACCAAATACAATCTATTTCTAAAAGTTGCTGCGTAAATGTTTAGTTTGAGGCGTACACCGTATATTTTTTGCTCGTGTTACAGACCACACCCGGTATTTATTGAAGTGCTGGATGTGTTTACAGTGAGTTACAAGCCTTCCTAAAGAAGGCGCTGAGCGACGTTGTTTAAGAAATTAAATTAGCATTTTAATCGCAGTATTACCTGTCGCCGGGAAGATGAAAATAATTAGGAGTACGAAATTGAACAATTATTCTCGCAAAATTAATTATGACGAGGGTACTCGTATAAGAGAAAATATTGATTTACTTAACGAGTACATAATATACATGATAAATTATGGCGGGTATTTAATAAACATGTTTTTAAATCGAAACATAAAGTAGATACTACTACTAGTGGCTAAGCGCGTCTTTTATTCCGAGTTGGAGGAAAGCAAGCGAAAGCAAGGCGGACAACTCCTCAGGTACAAGGACGTGCTTAAACGCCATATGAAGAACTGCGACATTGAGCCCCTACAGTGGGAAAAGCAGGCCGCCAACCGCCCTGGGTGGAGATCTTTGATTAAGAAACATACGGATATTTTTGAATCCCGTCGTCAAACAGATCTGGACGACAAGAGGGATGAGCTGAAAGCCCGACCACCAGCGGTTATCAGCTATAATTATATTGATGGTGTCCTCTCGTGCCCGTTGTGCGCACGGGTCTTTGCCAACAAGATCGGCTACGTCAGCCACATGAGAGCACATGAACGCCAAAAAAGGAGTTGAAGCAGTCGCCGTGGCCGAAAACGGTCAGGGAGCATATATATACTATTTTTTATACATATGGAAGTAATTAAAGCCAACATGTACTCCTTTAGGTTAGGCACCTACATCTTTCGATGTTGAAGTTGTTGTTGGTGTAAGTTATCAATGAGGATTCATTTTACAAAAAAAAATACGGCCATAGGCTACGGTGACTGCTTACCATCAGGCGGGTCGTATGCTTGTTTACCACCGTCGTGATATTAAAAAAGAACTTTCAATCACATATTTAACCAATTTTAAGAGTACATAATTATTATTTGTCATTTTAGCACACTTTCATGTACAGTTAGCAAAATTGTTAGCTTAGCATCCCTGCGTACATTTTTATATGGTACATACTTTACCAACGATACCTGCTGTGAGTGCATGGTTCCATTTTTATCGCTTGTCACTATGCCCGTCACTTTCGCACTTACATACTTGTTAGAACGTGACAGGCAAATGATAAAGAGTCGACCATCTTAGTCCTACTGAAGTTAATGTTCCAACTTTAGTTTTAGGCTCTTGCTAACTAACCTGGGCACCATATTTTAAACTTACAAACATAAATATTCGATATATAATCCGTGACGAAATGGCCGAATAAAGCAAAGTTTCTACATAAATTACATTAGAACGGGGGAACTTATGCGTGAAATATGGTCATAATTCATGGTATGGACCTTAAGTTAAGCCATCAAGAACTATATTCGAATGACTGGTGAATCGTGTTGAACTTTGATTATTATGTCACCTTGAAACGTCTTTCTAACTAGAACAAGCTATCTCAGCATGGCATTTGCAATGACAAATTGTGGTATGGTCATTATTAATGTCAAATTACTGTGAAAATATGACATTTATAATAACACATGCTCACTTTGTTCCATTCAAGTCGGTGCAAATTTTGCTGGGTCATTCTCCAGATTTGTGCCTGCGTCTAAACTCCGTGAAACCATACGAAATGTATGAAAAGTTTGACGGAGTTGAGTCAGAACCCCTAGTGTAAATTTATTCGATATCGAAACGTGACGTACGCGTTTGCGTTTAGTCTCATTTTGTATAGGATTTAGAAACAGTGCGCCAAGCCAAAATGAGATTTAACGCAAACGCGAACGTCACGGTTCGATATCGAATAAATTATCACTAGGGGTACTGACCGCTGAGTGACGGATTAGAGTCTGCAACTGAGACGAACTCAATTTTATTACGAAGTAGGTATAGTGCATTAAACACAGTCTCAGACTGATCTAAGTAGTTATCATGTGCCATAAAATGCAGAATTCTGGTCCAGAACATATCACTGTTGACAGCTGATAGATCCTATCCGTAACCGTTTTATATAAGAAATTAAAATTTGAATCGGTCTCCGGTCCGGTTATGATTAGAACGACGACGGCTGTTTTTTTTTTATCTCTATTAATTTTATAGTAAAATTACATTAAAAATTAATTAATAGTGGCAGTTTATGACAGTAGCACATTTTTGACCTGCATTCTTATAACATTATAAAATAATCTTTACTCAGTCGCAAAACCAGGTCAAAATATTTTAAAACGTATTATTTTTCGACATGTTTTGCTCCAAAACAAGGAGCTTCAAATCAACAGGTGCCACACACGTTGGCAAACCGACATCTGTTGTAAATAATTTAATAGTTTAACCGTGGTTAACTTTAATTTAAGGTTCTTAAACTGTAAATTATCCCCGTGTACGTAACGTTTTATCGGCGTAGCCGTAATACAGGCGTAAAAAACAAAACTTCAAAACTTCTGACATAATCAAACATTAAAAAGTATTCTTCATCTGATGAGAAACTAACAACGTCGATATATCTGCCGAAGATATCTGACGCCAGTGATGCCCTGATTTAGAATGAAAATTTAAACGTACACTTTGGCATCAAAATTATATCTAAATAATGTAATTTAGTTATCATTCGTGCGAACATTTCATTTGTATTGGTGCGAGCGAGACGCACGGGCAAATGAAAAGAGAATGACATCATTTTAGATGTCAAAATGGAAGTTTTAATTAGCCTCTAGGCCTTATTGGGATTAGTTCGGTTTTCTTACGATGTTTTCCTACACAAGAGAAAGTTTTTATAGGTTTTTTATGGGTGTAGAAGTTTGTATTAGAGCAATTATCGAGTTCCAGGCGGGGCAAAGTCGCGGGCTATTTCTAGTATTATATATGGCTTTTTCAATATGGAAACTTTACATTAGTATTCCGGGAAGTTCAATATGAAGTATATTCATTTAGAATTACGTCTGATGTCAGGCAATCAGCCATACACGAGGATTCTATTTAATTAAGAATTTCAATTTCGTATAAATTAGGACGTCACATGGTTGACGGGTTACTTTTTAGGTAAATAAAACAGTGAAGGAAAGCTGAGTTGTAACATTTTGAGCTTTATTATTTGTTTGGTATATTTAAATAGGTTTTTTATTATAAATACCTAAACAATATATATTAATAAATATATTAGTCTACATGGAGTAACTATATTTACATTTTGTAGGTTATTTCACTTTAGCATACGTAAAACTTTCGGTTAAGGTCGGCAACGCGCATGTAACTCCTCTGGAGTTGCAGGTGTACATTGGCTACGGAGGCTGCTTACCAGCAAGCGGGCCGTATGCTTGTTTGCCACCGACGTAGTATATAAAAAAAATAGGTGAAATTCGACCGGGCCGGGAACTCTTCTTCTATAAGGAAGTATGTGGCAAAACGGGATTTACCGTTTAACGTAAAAATTAAAGAATTATTCGAAAGATCAAAATTACAGAATTGAAGTGTGTGTTTAGTAGTCTACAACACACACAGTCACAACAGTCTACAATTTAGAGGCCTAAATCGGCCGCATTTGTACAGACAATGAAAATGTTAGTCTAGAAAGACGCATCTATGATACAATTTTCTCTGCTATAAATGTTAACCAATCGTAAAACGGCAACTACAGCAATTAAGTCAATGCCATTAATAACCAGTACCCCAGTGTAAATATTTTCGACAGCGAAACGTTACGTACGCGTTTGCGTTAAGTGTCATTTTGTATGAGATTTTTGACTTTCCTAGACGTCCCGCTTGGCGCGCTTTTCAAAAACCCATACAAAATGAGACTTAACGCAAACGCGTACGTCACGTTTCGCTATCGACTAAATTTACACTAGGGGCACAGTTCACCTAACAATACTTTCATGAGTCGTGTGATTGCTGAGATAAATCAAGATACATGAAACCAAAATTTAACAGTGCTGCAGACACCATCCGAATAACACCTTAATAAGTTTCCAACAAACTTATGTATGTGGTTGTTTACATACAATTACAACACACACATATAGCTTGAAGAGAATCTTACTTTGATAAAGTATTTCATACTCGTAATGTTTGGTCCCAAGCAAACAATCTAATGAGGGACAAACAGTCTAAGTAGTCCGTCCGTGTGTTTAGGCTTTATAAGGAGATTGTTGCAGTTTTAATAAGTTACATTCCTATCAAATATAATTTAAGGTGGGCTAGACGTGTGACTGAGAGATTTATCATCATCTCTTTCTTACTACAAACTGTTCGCTTAGTGATAAACGGGAACAAGTCTAAAAATGAGAATTGTGGTAAAACGCGTTTAAAGATTTCTTCGTCAGCGCATGACACTTTCCCTCACTTATTTTGTAAACTTTAATTGCATTATATCATTGTTTGTGTTATGTTTGACATTGTATATAGTAAATTCTTATATATTTAATAAAACACAGTTAATATAAATATGTTTCAGCATTTATAAGGCCTTAAAAATTATGTTGCAGTTATGTTACGCTTTATTATTAAATACATAATACGTGGTTCTTTTTCTATTTTATAAATTCTTGGTCTAGGCCGACAATTCCATTAAGTCTCGATCTCATTCTCGGCCGAGATAATAAAGCGTTCTCGGTCGGACCTTATTCCCCTTTATACATAACATAGAAAATGCACAGCGAGGCTATATTTCCACACAGCGCCAAGGAATCAAGCTGATTTTATATATTACTTAATACTTCAATTCCCTCCGCCCATATACCCCGTCACCCCGTCATATACCCGTCACAGGAAAGTCGGCAAGACAAGCAAGTGCTACGGCGTGGCGTAGCTTGTAGCACCACTATGCCACTGTGTAGCGAGAAGCTTCATACTCGTAGCGATACCTCCTATGTCTACAAACGCAACAACACAAATGCTTATAAGATGTCACACCGATACCATATTGATCTGTCAGTCAAAAGTGACATTCCTTCAACCAAAAACGTCACTTATGACACTGACAGATCGGTATCGTATCGGTGTGACAGCTTATAAGAATTGTTTGACCTCGACATTGGCAGGATCCATCCATTGCTAAAATTGGCGAGGAGTAAAGCCATTTAGGAAAAAAAGCATTGTTTGAATTGGGCCGAGAGGCAAACAATTCGGGTTTTACATGATAGCGGTCCAAATGTGTAACAACGGCACGTAACTTCTTTATGTACCTATGTAGTCCCATATATTTTTTAGATTAACGGCCCAATTCGAACAATGCTTATAAGATGTAAGATGTCACAGCGATACGAAACTGATCTTTTAGTTTAAAAGTGACATTTCTGGTTGCATAAATGTTACTTTTGACACTGATAGGTCGGTATCGTATCGCTGAGGTATCTTATAAGAATTGTTTGAATTACAAAACCTGTAGGTGTCTATGCAATAATATTTCAAAGTAATACCGATATTATTGAAAATTATACTAATATTACATTATAAACACTTTCAGAAAAATAAAACAAAGATATTATAGAATTGTACAAGTTGTATTACTTTTATACCACTCGTCTTACCAATTCGGTATCGTAGTTAAGGGTAATTGAATTCCATTGATACCTTCACAAGTACGGTTTGCAAAACCAGTTTGGAAATATACCAGGTCTTTTTTGTTTTTACTTAAATCGATCTTTTAGAGAAATTCTTATTATTAAATTTAAAATAAATAAAAAATAAAATAAAATGAAATTTTATTCAGTAACTTAAAGTAACATTTCAATATCCATGCTGGTGCCTCTTTTTATTCTTTTAAAAAGGAGTCTAGCCCGTTTCGCGTCGCCTACGTGGGTCTGCCAAATCCCCGTTTAGAGACGGGCTGCCACTCTGTGGTAATCTTGGCATACGACAGACATGGCCAGCCCAGTCCCACTGCTAGCTAGCTAGCTACTTCCCGAGCTACATCGATAACTTGTGTTCTGGAGCGCAGTGTGGTGTTCCGGATACAATCCACATTTTTTTTGATTTGTACTATTAAATATTTTAAAGAATAAAAATCATCAATAAATTGCTCTGATAATTAGCTTAAGATGATATATTTTTATAATCATTTCATAATGTGCTTGTTTGCTAGGCATGTATGAACAAATGCTCTTTGGAAACGCACATACAATTTTTATGTGAAGGGAACTATCGATCATAAATTTTATTATAAGAAACTTTATATTACGCATTGACTTAGCTTTATCCTATCTAAATTACCAAGTCAATGCGGAAACCGATTGGCTACCGCCAATTTTTGGAAATACAATACAATATCCAACGAGAATCGCTAACTATTTCAGAGCCAAGATGACTTCAAGAGAAATGTGTTATTATTACACACATTGACTTAATCCCATGGTCAGCTCAATAAGTCTTGTGGGTGGGTAGGCAACGATATACCTACATATTTAATATATAAGTATTTATAAATACTTAAATGCATAGAAAACAACCATGACCCAGGAACAAATAGCTATGCTCATCACACGAATAAATGCCCTTACCAAGATTTGAACCCGGGGCCATCGGCTTCATAGGCAGGGTCATTACCCACTACGCCAGACCGTTCATCAAAATAATGCAATAAGAAATCGCCCCATTCAACAAATAATACAGCAGGTACTAATATTTTACCCAAGAACATCACAAAATCTATGTATATTTTTCATGCTGACTCTCCCTCGTCAGTTCGTAATTCCCTTAAATACTTGTATCTCGTAGTTCCCCGAAGTAACCACTTAACACCAAAGAGAGCACTCCGATGATAATCGAAACGCACGCCTACGCAAAACATTTCCGATAGCATTACTGATGGATTACACTTAGGCCCTAAGCACACTGCACGTAAGCGTAAGAGACGCGTAAGCACAGATTATATAATAGTTCTTACGAACAGATACTTATCTCTCAAAGAAAACGCAAATACCTACCGTTTTAATACCTACACAAAAATACAATGGAGTGACCTTCAACGCGCCGCTCCCCGCACCACGCGCACGGGCACAACGGTAGGGTTGCCGACCCTTGGAAATGATTTACAAATAAGTACCTAATTAAACTATAGATTCAATAGAAGATACCTAGATACCTGCCTACTTAAGTATATACAAATATACGTTTTAATTGTCAAACTAGTATTAGAACTTGCGATTAGGTGTACAAAATGATAGCGTAAAATAACTATGAGCTAATTTGTCGTAAAAAATATTACATCTTTAAAAAAAATTCAATACCACCTATTACGTAGCGTGCAAGTATGGTAATTAAAAATAATAACAATAGGTGTACTTACAGAGAATGACTACTTACTTTTCCTATCGGAAGAGCAAAAACGATATGTTTTATTAGTTTTGATGTTTTTGCATCCATCCACATAACAAGCTGTGTTATTTGTTCGTGACGAAGACATTTCTTTCGCATACATTTTAGCATATTCGAGCGCGCGGCGACGCGGCGTGCGTACGTGAGCGCGTGTGACAACCAACTGGCTTCCTTTTGTACCGTGAACGGGACGAGATTCGTATGCATAAATCCGAGCTCACGCGGAAAGTTCCATAGGCCTGGCGTAAGCGTATCGTAATACGCGCGTAGAACGAGAGTACTACGAGCACGTACAACTTCAAACTAGTCCGCATACGAAGCGTCGTCGTAGCGTAGCGTATGAGATGCCTGTCCCCATTACGACAGGGATCTCATAATACACGTGTAAAAAAAAACCTATGACATAATCAAATTATAAAAAATCTTCATCTGACGAGAAAGTAAGATCGTAGATACATCCGCGCAAGACATTTGACGCCAGCAACTACATGATTTCAACTAATGAGATTTCACTTATAGAATGATTACGATTACGCGACGCTTGGTGCCCAGAACTCTACGCGTCTCGTACTCGTAACGTTTTTACGCGTCTCTTACGCTTACGCGCCGTATGCTGAGGGTCTTAGAGACCATTAAAGGCTAACGCGTTTAATTTCGGCGCTAGGGGCGCTAGTGTAGACGGAGGTCTTTCAAAATGTCAAATGCGTAGTATTTCTGGGGTTACAAGCTTTTTTATCGCAAAATATCACTCCTTATTCATAATTGTGGTAAATATTTTTTCTGTTTTTGATATTCGTGTTAAACATTAAGTATAATTCAATAAATGTTAGTGGTTTTAGAAAGGTGTCAACTAAATATATACAAAATTTAACTGGTTTAAAAAGCGGCAAATTTAGACGTTACAATACTTTTGTGCATATTAGACCGTTTTTTTTTCTAAATAAACATAGTAGAATTTTAAGAGCTGGTTTTCTGGACCACCATCTACAGTGGCGCCAACTGGTGAGCACAACAAAGGTAGCCCTCATTCAAATTGTATGAGGTATTGTGTGAATGACGTCAGTCACGCTTGTTTTTCGCTCGTACTTGCCTGTACATGTACTGGCGCGAGCGAGACGCATGGGCGACTGACATCATTTATTAATATATTTTATGTCACGATGTAAGTCTGAATTGGTCTGTTTAGTGAGTGATATGGCAGGTTAATTTCGGGACTTTTGAGTGACGTCAGTCCGTTACACGAAAAATATATCGCATTATACGGGTCGACGGAGTAAGCCAGGGACGGAATTGATGTATATAGATGAGCAGAACCTTATATAATCATTCGACAATAATAAATAACCAACATGGGTTTCAACAGAGATACGTTGTGTATGTATACAACCTCCTAGGTAAATCTTTGACCTCTGGCTACAAAGGCCGAAAAATAAAGATAATATCAATGACACCCGCAAAATTTATAATACCGCTAAGAGTAATCCCGGTTACAATGCTTGGTCTAATTAAGATCACTTATAAGAACCTACATAATACTGTCCCCGTCAATTTTCCCTTACGCTACATGGGGTTCTTCAAGAAGCAGGTATTTAGGGTTCTCAAAGGAAACACATAAGTGGCTCCTCCGATGTTGCTTATGTCCATGGGCGGCGATGACTGCTTCCTATCAGGCGGCTCGTCTGCTCGTTTGCTGCCTATTACATAAGAAAAAAATATCTGAAATGTTATACGCAACAAGTTACGTTATTAACTGGCGTTGCTCGTAATCGGAACTATAAATTTCACAACCACAGGACTCGAGCATGAACGCTACATTTACGATAAATATGTTAGAACAGCATCTTTGAATTCAATACAACAATTTCTTCTCAACCGATCCAAACTTCCAAATCAATATATTCTCCATTAGAATTAAGGGGACATTGCTGGCCCTTTCATCGCGTTCATAATATTACCACACTGACCGTATGAGTTTACATTATGAAGCCGAGATTATTAAATTGATTTAAGATATAGATATTTAAGATATATGATATAGGTTTAAGTGAGATAGCTGGTAAGAAGTTATTATGGTATTGTCTTGTGTAATATTGTTGAGAATGATATCCTAATTATTTCCAACCATATGATTTATAGTTTGCTATATTAAGGACAACAAAACTACTATCTGCATTGGGCTAAAGAAAATTTATTAAAATAAATTGAAACACAAATATAAATTCTTCAAGTAGCATACGTCGTTTTTGAGATATTAATATATATAAGTGACTAACCATATATTTCGAAGTTTGGTATTGAAATAAAATCAAAACTAAAATTCTGTGGCCCTAGTGAAAAAGGGTACAAGTCTCTGGCAGTTTAGGTGTATAAGGGCATAAGTGTTACGTGGAACTTACATCCCTTTACACCTGCGCTGCCAGAGACTTGTACCCTTTTTCACTAGGGCCACAGAATTGTGTTTTTAGATAACGACTTCGGTATCTTAGAACACAATTATAGTTGTATTGTCGTAGATTTCCCAATTAGAAATGAAATAACTAACAAAGAACGAAGAAAACCGTTTTCGTTCCCATAAAAAAAATACCAGTTTCCGATCCATGACTTGAAGGGAGCGCTCTTTACTATTTAATCAGGCTCTGTAAGTAAAATCCGCGTAAAATAGGCCTCTTGAGATAGATTTTCTCCCATTTTCATATTATAGTAGAACGAATCTTCAGCTTGAGGTAAAAGGTGCGCATTAGGCGCTGTATAAAAACTCGAAAATTTCCTATTTTAAACCTTGTTCCCAAACCATAACGTTTAAAATCGCATGGGTTTTCGAATGGAGTTACTGCACAGCACATAGTGTGCGTCACGGTAACATGTCCATAGAATAGCGGAAATGGAATGATTTCACGGTATTTATCTCATGGAGGATGCAGGCGCCGATGCATTTTATATTGCGTTTACATAGCGTAGGAACGGAAATCGAAGGCATTCACGGGTTTATACGTTATACGTTATACATATATATTATACGTTAGGTCGGTTCTGATTCAACAAACTGTTATTGATGTATAAGGCATCTCAGGTGCACCAATAAGTGTGAACGAGATCCCTGAGAGCGAGAACACACTAATCAGCGTGAGTTGTCGTCAAGATTGTATCAAAACAAGGTCAAAACCTTGACAAATTGTTACATTAGCATCGGCGTCGAAATCGTAGCCTAAATTGGGATTTAAAATATATACTGCAGGGGTCACCAAATGGCGGACCGCCGACCTAGATTATTTTTTTACTTATTTAATAAACTCAAGTAGAAAACGGACCGCGATGGTCATATTATTTTTAAAACCAGACCCCTGAAGAAACTAATCGGTGACCCCTGGCCTGTCCTACTGCTTAAACATGCGTTTAGATATCTTTCTCCTCGCTCTTAGAATGGACGCTACATAAACTGATCACAGGAATGCCTTATCTTATTGTGAGTACAAAGTTTCAGAGCAATCTAGCTAGTCTTTGTAAAATGAGAGCATAACGACGTTTGTATGGAGAACCGAGCTTGCCAGGGACCCTTTAGCTAATAGAATAGAGAATAGTTAAGTTGTAGAAATAATTAGGAAAACGAAAAACAATTTCACCATTTTAATCAATGACTTAACTTGTCTGTATCTCATAAAACCCTGGGGTCGGCACTTCAAAGTCAGTTATTAATAATTCAAAAATATTAACTTTAGTGCAGCGAAAACTCGCGAAAATGGTCGTGAAATTTAACTGTAGATGTAAAATTTAAATAAGTCATTTGGAAACGCGTCTAGTCCCGGCTCTTCGGGAAATTGCTTTCCTTACCTCTGGCAGAGAGTGGGTACGAGAGTGTATTGTTATATGATTACACGATTTAGTGAAATATATTAAATGGTTCACCCACATATTTTTAATTGCAGATTACTCGACAAGCTTCGCTCCATAATGACTCAAATTACGTCAAGCAATCTTCGTCTTAAAATGAGCCGTTTTATAATGTCTGTGTCTCACGAAAGTTATAACGCGTTTTAGTCATAATAGTAGTTCATGTGACTGCGACATAATAAAAGGCATTAAAACACACGAGTGTGGGTTTAAAAAACGAACGAAGTGAATACACACAAATTAAATTTCTATTTTATATTCACTAACCCAATTACAGCCAACGTTGGGGCATCGTTGCTCTCTTGGCGGAACTCGCGGATATGTGGTGTCGTCACTGAAATATTTTTATCGCTCATTTTATTGCATTTTATTTTATATACAATTTTGACACATCTCGCTAACATGCAAGATATGTCAAAATTGTATGCAATTGACATTTCATTTCGAACAAAAAAGGCATCTCGACTGATATTAGTATAGAGGTCAAATCGAATTGCTTTTTTTCAGAGATGTTCCAATTTGAATGTCATAACCAAATCGATTTTGATGTAGTTACGAAGCAAATTTGTTGTAATAAAACAGTTTATCGTAATGTTGGCCATTATTTACGGATTTTGTAGGCGTCATAGAGGGTTGATATGTGTTGTAGATAACGAGAAGTAGAATAAAGTATTGAATCAGCCACAACGTAACACACTAGAGTTATAATTTTATCAAAATAATGATTTTTCCTAGGACAGAATATATTTCTCTAGGTTCCATAATGCATTACAGAGTAGAGAATAGATGTGATAGTCACAAGCTTATTATTCTACTCACAACTACAGTTTGACCAGCATAATTAAGCGAAAATTAATTTTTTTGAAATAAAGGTTAACTTCATAGCCTATTTAATTTCGGCTGTAGACGTGATAGCCTCCGTAGCTCAGTTGTTTGTTACAGCAACGTACGTCTGGACGGCATCGGCATCCCAGCAGCGTCTCCGAGTCTTACACTAGGCAGATAATTTTACGATTTATAAAATAATCAATTGAGTAACATGTTTACTATATATAAATTAAAACTCATAAGTTAATACTGAATCTGCTTCCTAACATATTTAAGACACTCATGAACTAATAAATAAACTTCAAATTTATAACATTGATCGTATGAGTACTCTCTCATTTTATCTTTTTATCGCAGAAATACCATAAGAATTGCATTCTACCAATCTCCAGCAAACAGAACTGAACGTTAGACATTTTGCTATAAATCTTATAAAAGTTGAATCTTTCCTTTGCATATTTAAATTTATTACGTTAGGTAACTTTGTTTTTGTTTAATACTCAACAACTCCGTGAGTAACACATAAAATATATATTACATTTGCCATAAATTTTAATTTAATCAATCGTAATCAAATCATATATGTGGATAAAAAGTATTTATAGTTATTCTTTATTTCTGTTAAACCGAAAGAGTATCTACTCAACTACTCATACCCTTTATTATGACAATATATTAATGTTTCAGTTCAATATATTAATATCGATACAATTTGAAGGATAGATAGAGTTCTCTATTATATAAGTATCTCCTAAAAAATATTCCCCTGAGTTACGGAAAACGTATAATATTTTCGTAAGTCAAAGGAAAATAGCGTAATATTTTTTTGGAAAAAGTTTTATTTCGTATTTTATTCCTCCCAGATTAAGTAGGTCTCAAAATTTTACCCAAATGTCACGAAAAAAAGTCACCGGCTCGGTGTACTCCTTCCATCTCAATAAAGTGTCAAAAGGGCCTCTACGGTGTCACTACCGATGTAACTACTGCGACGTTAGCTTTAGCGTTCCTTATGCGAACTGCCAAGGAGTGGAATGCCCTGCCCGAGTCTGTGTTTCCGCATGAGTATAGTCAAGTGAAAAAAAAGGAATCGAATAAATCGTCTCATAAATATGGTACGCTCTTATTACACTGGAATAAGATGCTATATGGAACATATTTTGAGTAAGATGTGTAAAAAATAAATAGGTATCTTGTAAATAGGTAAGCGTGCTCCACCGTAGACCGCATCATCACTTACCATCAGGTGAGATCGTGGTCAAACGTCTGCCCATCCTCCATAAAAAAAAGCTCCGCGCACGCCTCCCAAATGTCAGCAGCACCATAATGATACTATATAATATTATAAATAGGTTATACTCATACACAAGAAGCATAAAAATACGTCCATATTTATAGTTCGTGTCATCCACGATGACGCGCAGTTTGTCAAATCTAACCTTTAATAACATGACAATAAAAGTTGACATGACAAGGCACGCGTTGTCGTCAATGACACAAATTCATACTGTTAAACATAAGCTTGTCTCTTTTTCTTTCGGTGAGCGCACGGTGCACGGTAGCAAATGCATATTTCTCGCTTGCCCAGGAGCGACTAAAGGTAACTTGTACAATTGTCACAGGATAAGCGCTTCAATTTTGGAACGCTTGTAACCTATCTTGAGTTATAATATCATTGTAGCACTATTGTTCAGTAAAAAGACATACCTATACTTATAACATTGTCTATAATCATTTGACTCGACCTCATTGCGCAAATTTCACAGCAGAGTTATAAAAACAAGTTTGTAAAGGCAAGTATAATAAAACTCTAATAAAAAAGATGAGTCCTAAAATGTTGATAAGAATACTAAAATTTTCAATTTTCATTGCAAAAACATTCATAAAAGAAGGTTTTGTGAAACCACAAAAATATTCGTTTTCTTAGAGACAAAAAACTCGAGTGTAGTAAAATATACGCAATCATTATATTTTTTACTGGTAGTAAAAAATCTCGCAGGAGCGGGGTCCATATCGCAAAGTTTACGACTCTCCTGTCGCATTTGGTATAGAAGTCGTATTTACATTTGAAAACTCATTCAAATTTAGACTTAATTCGAATGCAGTAAGTTTCATAATTTGAACTGGTTTCTGGAATGCACTTACGGCTTTTTGCTAAGCGCAGCAGTCTTGACATCGGGATTCCCCAAGATGGCGGCAATAATGCTCGTTATTCAAATTTAACTGTCAATTTGACGTTTCAAGTGAACATTGTTGCTTGAAGATATCATACCTCGCAAAATGAAATAAAGAAGTTGATAAAATAGTGTATAAGAGATTAACATAACTGGTGTTTTCTACAAAATTGTATACCGCACATTATAATACAGGGTGTTTACTTAGTCACCTGCAATAATTTAAGTGGTGAATGTCATACTGAGAAACTTTTACTATGTGACCAACACTGATATCGCGAAAAAAAATTGGCTGTCTCATACATTTTGGCTGTCAGACCTTGACGTTTTCTATGGGAGATACAATTTTTTTTCGCGATTTTGGAGTTGGTGCCATAGTAAAAGTTGCTCAGTATGACCTATTCAGCCCGTAAATTATTCCAGGTGACTAAATGAGTGGTATAATTTAGAGAGTAACCCGTTATAATAGTTACTATTAAATCCTGTACCTGTAATCGAAGCCTACGAATATAATGAGAGAAGCATTTCCGTTTCCCAATAGTATCAGACATAATTTGACTACAGTTTCCCGTATCCCTACCACCCCCTCCACTGCCAGTCCACTGCCAAAACACACACATATCACACAAATCATTAATAAACTACTCTTCTTTTCGCCATCGCCCTACGCGACAACATTTCCATCCTCACCACTTAGATGGTTGGCAGTCCTCAACTGTGCGTTTTTCCAGGAACTTTCTGCCTCGCACAGCTAAACTGTGGAATGAACTGTCGCCTGCGGTATTTCCGGACCGATACGACCTTCAACCCTTCAAGAAAAGAGCGTACTCCCATCTTAAAGGCCGGCAACGCACTTACAACCCCTCTGGTGTTGCAGGTGTCCATGGGCGGCGGTAATCGCTTACCATCAGGTGATCCGTCTGGTCGTTTGCCTCCTCTACCATAAAAACTTTTTGAATTTCAATTTAATACAGCAAATGACGATGATTTCTGTTATTGACGTATTGACATAACCAAATTGCATATGTAGGTTATGTGACATGACCGCGTTTGCGCGACAAGGAAGCTATTTTATTTACTATCGATTTTAAATAAATACGCATTTTTTTGTGACTATCTGCCAAAATGATACCTTATTTCAATAGAAATAAAGTCCATTGCCAGTAAGGAATTCAAACAAATAGAAATATTTTCTTCCCAATGAATTGAAATATTCTGTGCCAATATTATATCTCACATGTCAATCCTCGTGTGAAGATAAGCTAAACTTTGCTAGAATATCCGTTTTATTTTTGTTTGTCGCAATAATCTCATGTAGATATGTTTGCGTTTATACCCATAGGTGTCCAGTAATTGATATTTATTATTTTTATTATATATATTACTTATTCACGTAATTACATAATAAAAAATCCGGTTTTATGTGACACCTAGAAGGTTGATGCTAATTAATTTCTACGTAATTCGACACACAGATCATCTTGAAAAAAAAATGCTAGTAGATACTTGGACATATTCGTATAACAAGCGGCCAAGGTGGTCAAAAATATCTGAACATGCGTTTTATTGCTTTAACAATAGAGGATATGTACAGATATATGTGAATACTTTGGCCGCTCCAATATGTCTGATGGTGACTGTGCCTAACTACTTATTGCTACTTAACCAAAAATTGTTTACTCTTGGTTGTTATACTTTATAGGTACGCTCTTATTTTAAAACGACAGGCTAGATTGCTCTGAAACTTTGTACTCACACTACGGTATATCATCCGTAATTAGTTTATGAAGCTTCAGAGGGCCTACTGCGAACCACGTTCGACGTGTTGCCTCTCTGTCGCACTTGTAAATTCGTACGTAAGCGTGACAGGGAGGCAACACGTCGAACGTAGTTCGCGGTAAGCCCTAATACAGCGAATTTAAGTTCTTCATACAAAACTTGCTTTTGCTTTTTTTATTTGTTTTATAAGCTGGAGCTATATAAACAACACACACGTAGATACATAGTAACATAGATACACAGTGTGTTAACAGGCATAGATATACCTCATGTCATTGTATGTAACTTTCATTACAATCCAACGCGTAATTTTAAAATGAGAACTAAACTCCGTTTGTATGGGAAGGTGAAATTCGGCCGTGCTGCGGACTCTTAAAATAATAAACTACTTTTTACTGACAAATATAAAGAAACGAGTCACAGCGACCTTGGATTGACTTATCCTCTAATATCCTATAAAGTTTTAATAAGTTTTGCTACGAAGCATATTTTTTACTTAATCCTAAAGGGAATCCCATTTTCTGGCTCATAAGCTAAGAATAATGTTTATTTTGTACTTACTCGTGAAATAAAAATAAAATGGGATTTCTTAATCAACGTTTCAGAACCACAGAGTTTTAAAAACCTGAAATAATAGTAGAATTTGTTTAGTTTATTCATTTCTTACAGACTCCATAGAACATTTATATTCTTACATCAAGAATTAAATAGTCTGGGAAATAATTTCGGAATAAAAAATAATCACCATTGTATCATATCATAGTTATCTTATATTTAAATAGCATCAGTTGTATTTTAATTACCTATACATAGATTTACATTATAAAATACAATATGTATTATGAAGTTAAATTCAAAAACAAAGATAATAATGAACCACTAACAATTCAACGAGCTTATTAGCTGAAATAATGGATTCTAATTAAATCCACTCAGTTCATAGTTTAACTAGTTTTGCCCTCATTAATCTAAAACTTCGTAACCAATTATAATGTTAATATTACTCAAAAACTGTCCAAAATTTTGTTAATTTTTTCATGAGTTCTATTGTAACAACTCCACCAACACTGGAACTGCTGCTCTGGGCCACACTACACTGCATACAGAGCAAGTAGGTATTTCAAGTGAGCTTGTGGTGCAATTTATAAGAATCTTTAGGGACAAACCTTGGCTCATAATAATGAATAGTGTAATATATAAGGCAACTCAATATTTAATTGCTTAAAAATGGAAAATCATTTAAAGCGTTTGCTAATTACATTCAAAAGAAATTATAAACCCACTCAGTCAAAATACGGATGGCTTTTCAGAGAAGAAACGAAAAAAAAAAAATTTGCCTTTTGAGGTTGTATATAGTTTTTATATCCTTCTATTGTCTGTTAGTCAATAAGTTCTTTTTCTAGTACTCCATATTTGGGCCCCTGAAAGTGATTTGTTTGCAAGTCGATGGGCAAGTGCCTGTAGTATCTGTCTGAAGTATTGTGTGGTGATGGATGGTAGTGGTATTTTATAAGCGATTTGGTTTAGACTGTCAGACTGTATAAATTTTGTTTAAATAAATAAAATAAAATAAAATAAAATATTTGAATACTTGAAGTATATTTGTTTCTTTACATTAAAATGTAAATTCGTGATTAAATCTGGTGCTGAATAGTCAACTACTTGTGTTATTTTTCCACTTTCTCTAAGCTATCGAAGCCCTCTTCTTTATTGGCATTTGGATTTAAGACCGCCATTTGTACATTGTTGTATATGTTTTGTGCAATAAAGTTAAATAAATAAAAATATGCTCAATATCGAGCTCAATGGGCCTTGGACTGTTAAGGATCGTAAGACTGTTCTATGTTTTCTCAACAACCGGTTGTTAACTTGTTACCCGCGTAGGTACTCGGCCTTGAGTCATCTTAAAAGCTAGGTAACTAGGGCTACCAAAAGAAAGTGAGTAGGAAAGTCATAGTATTCACAAGTCAGTCAGTTTACCGGGGGGGGGGTACTTTAAGCACTTCGGTCTTTTGCTTTGTTTTTTCTGGTCTGGTTGTCGTTTATACTATTTTGGGCATAGCCTGAATGTCAATTAGACCTCACTGGACATCATTCAATTGACGCGAGTTATTTTAGGTACTTTCTGTTTTGATTAACATACGAACTAAATGCAGACACAGCTCTCGATTCCGCATTAGCCTATACAGATGCAATCCCCTAGCGTAGGTATGTGTGAGTACTGGTTAAATCATCCATTACGTCATTTTATCCTGTTTTGTCATCTGACAAGATCTCACAATGATAGTCACTGCAGTGCACATTAATAGACGGAATAATAAGGAAGTAATCTTTCCGAATTTCTATTTCCACACACAATCCTCGAGGGGCAACAAACAATTACCCAGTTCAGTTGCTACAAATGCTGACGCAAATGCAAATGTCAGTCCCACATTAGTTTACAGCTAGGGGCTGTCCCTGGCGTATAGACTCTGTTTCAATCATCTGTCAAGATGTTCGAGACCAGCAGATTAATTCATATTTTCAATAAAATTTTATTAACCGACTTCAAGATTTCAAAAAGAGGAGGTTCTTTTCAGTTGGTGTTTATTTTTAAATGATTGTTACTTCATAACTGTCATTTCTTAACCGATTTAAAAATTTTTTTTTTTGATTGAATCTTATGAACAGATTGGTCCCGTTTTTGTCAAAACTCAGTTCGGATGATGGGATCTATAACGAATCGAGGGAACTCTCCAAATCTGAAGAGCATACATATAGTGATTTTTGTATTTTCATCAACAAATCAAGCATTTATATTTAAAAAGTGACATTTGATGAAGTGAAACTGCTGATGATGATCAGAATGGAACTCTTCAACGACGCATAGTTCACGTTTGGCGATTAGTCCTCTTCGCTGTATTTGTGAAGCAAACTAGATTTAGAATTTTTGTCAAGTTCGAGTTGTGACGATGGGGTCCATGAGGAATCGAGGGAACTCTTCATATATTAAAGGCAATCAAGCATTTACATTTGTAGAAATAACATTTGATGAGGCGGAAATGCTGATGATGAACAGAATGGAACTCTTCAACACCGCATAGTTCACGTTTGGCAATTTCTTCAGTTAGGTTTTCGAGGCAGATTTTTGTCAAGCTTGAGTCCTGATGATGGATTCCATGAGGAATTGAGGGTACTTCTTAACTCTTTTAGGCGAACTTATAGCCATTTTTATTATTATTTCATGCATGGTGTGAAATGATTTATTTTAAATACAGTCGAATACCCTATTGCGGTATTTTACCAGTCAACCAGCAAATCTGAAATGTGTCAAGGTGGGTGCAGTGACAAACCTCCTTTTAATACCTCCTTTTCTACATAATTAGGCGTAGGACGCTGTCTTTTTAATTTCATTGTATGAAATCCAAAATCAACAATAATCTTTCTTTCACCGGTCTACCTCATCGAAGTCATTTGTTATCATAATTCGCCCGTGCGTCTCACTCGCGCCAAATTGACATAATATGAAAAAGCACGTTTGAATTAGGCACATGATCCTGAATCTCCTGAATCAGACAACACAGCACAATATTCAAGTAACGCTTCATTCACAAAGTATCTAATTAATCTAATTATATTTCCGTCTACTCCTTTTTGACCCTACGAGCGCGAAGCGTCTCCATTTTAGGCCCGGGTCTGCAACAAACGCCGTATTAGGTTGCGTCCGGCGTGACACTGTACGCGACGTACAGTCGACACGTCACCAACATTTTACAAGCCAACATGCCAATAATATATTTACACGCCTCTATGACACTGACTTTAAGGTCGCGTTGACATATATTTGAAATGTTGGGTTGTAAAGATATCTGTGTACTCGACTGTACGAATGCTTACTATAGTGCATTTCCATAGTAAGCATTCGTACGTCGCGTACAGCGTCACGCCGGACGCGACCTACGGCGTTTGTTGCAAACCCGGGCCTTAGTCTTCGCGAAAATTATTTTGTATGTTTGTCTGGCTGTTTTCCTGTACAAGTAGCATGTTTCAACTGATTCTCGATTTTATGGACTTTTTTGGCGATTCAGAATAAATATTTCGGAAACCTTTCAAACTGGCATAGCCAGAGGGGTTCAAGAGGTCTACTAACATAATATACTACCATTAGTAGTTTTATAGTTAGGACCTAAATCTCGTAAATCAGACCACACAGTACATAATTCAGCTAACGCGATTATCCGCGGCTGGGGCCACATGCAAACGAGGTCGGTGTTTGAACTTAATTAGTCGATTGCCACTGTTGTTCCGCCCGTGAGTAATAAGTGCTAATGAGACATTTCGGGCCATGGGATGTCGATGCATACAACTTTATGCAATACTAGTTTTATAGGGCAAGTGTCAGTATCAATTTCGTTTTAAGATAATAATATATTTCATATGTAAGCTAGTTTTAAGGTATTTATTATATGGGGCAATATTTGCCTGACAATAAAGATTTTTCACATCGATTGCCTGCTAATAGGTCTAGTTCGTGATCGTCCACGATGACGCGGAGATTTATCAAATCTAACCTTTAATTACATGACATCACTGTTTTGTGATGTGCATGAATGTTTTAACAAGTTACCAAAATCTATAAGAGAACTGCCTGTCATGCTAGTACAACCTGTTTAATACAAATAGCAGAATAAGCAACCAATTGTCACTTACTACTGTACCTACTTATTCTTTGCAAATAAATACATACATACATTACGAGGCACGACACCATCTATAACACTTATAATATCAGGTGGTTGGTAAAGATGTGGTTATTTTCGAGCAGAAGGTAGCTGAGGTTAGGTTAGGTTCAGATTCAGCAATATTGCTGCAGTATTGCAGCGAGACATTACTGTCGACTGCATCTAAGCTCTTGTGATGCCGACTGCATCTAAGCTCTTGTGATGCCGACTGCATCTAAGCTCTTGTGACTCTTCAGCTTCAATTGTTTGGCTTCATAAATTATTCAAATGATAGCGAAATAAACTTAAACAACAACATTTTGCTAAAAAATGTCCCTAATATAGTATCCCTTTTCTCTTTGAGACACGAACAAGTAATGAACATAAAACTTTACTGTCCCTTTTAATCCACGAACATAATACAAGCCACAGAATGGCCAATGAAACTGCGATATCGCCCTTTCTCCTTCAATTCCGTGGAATTTTCAAACCATTGCCTCGGAATAGTGACGTAACGGGTGACACAATGTCCAGTGTTTGTGGTAATTGACCAATTAGAGACCGGGGATTACGGTAAGACGTACTACGTTACGGTAACATGTACTTGTGTTAAGCTTTGAGTGGTAGGTGTAACACTACACACATATGTGGCTTTCATTCACAGAAGGGTCCTTAATCCTTATCCTTCAAGTGCAATGACTTTTTTATCTCAAATACTAGCAGAAATTCTGACACATGAAGCATACTGACCGTTTTCTTATGGAAAGACATATTTTAATAATATAGGACAATTATCAAGCCAATAAGGCGTGTAGCTACAGTCAGCATAAAAAGTAGTGGATCAAACAAGGTGTAAAAAGTATCTACCATTCTGTAACAGTTTAACAAAAAGTGATAGTTCTATATGTAGGACAATTAAGACTGTAAAAGATATACTTTTGAACGTACATTTTAGAGATTTATCTATATTTGGAAAAGTTATCCGGAATATCAGATATTTTGGCGCGTTGTTTCATCCGCTACTATTGATGCTGAGTGTACTAACTAGTAACTAGACGATGAAATATATATAATAAATAGATATAGATAAACACTTATACATACAAACTACATGGAAAACATCCTTAGGGGGCTAGTTACCAGGCCAAATTCGCAGCTTTTGTACGTCACTATATAGCATGCTTGCACGTTGTATAAACAATAAAGGTACGAGTATGTACACAATATTTAACCTTGTCAATTGTTCTTTAATTAAGTCTACTGATATTTCAAAAAAGCAGCCAAGTGCGAGTCAGACTCGCCCACGAAGGGTCCCGTACCATTTATGACGTATAAAAAAAAAACTACTTTCTAGATCTCGTTCAAACCAATTTTCGGTGGAAGCTTGCATGGTAATGTACATCATATATATTTTTTAGTTTTATCGTTCTCTCTTAGTTTAGAAGTTACAGGGGGACACACATTTTACCACTTTGGAAGTGTCTCTCGCGCAAACTATTTTGTTTAGAATAAATGTTATCAGAAACCTCAATATCATTTTTGAAGACCTATACATAGATATCCCACACGTATGCGTATGATGAAAAAAAAAATTGAGTTTCAGTTCCAAGTATGGAGAACCCCAATTTTTTTTTTCTTTTTTTGTGTGAAAATCCTAATGCGGTTCACGGGATACGTCTACTTATTAAGTTTCAACAGTATAGTTCTTATAGTTTAGGAAAAAAGTGGCTGTTACATACGGACGGACAGAAAGACAGACATGACGAATCCATATGGGTTCACAAGTTATTTGAGCAGCGTGCACTAAGGCCGCTACTCAAATCACTTGCAAGGCTGGACGCTGAAGTTGGGCGTACAGCGGGGCGGAGCGTGTGGCGTGCATGTTAAACAAATGCAAACGTATAGAATCGACCTTAGTGGACGCTGCTCAAATCACTTGTGAGCCCGACGTCACACTGCATGCCCCGCCGAACGCTCCGCTTCGAGCATCCATTCAGGCCTTACATTTAGTAAACCTTTGGACTAATCATTCCATCGGAATAGTGACGTATCGACTGACACAGTATCCTGTGTTCGCGATAATTGACCAATTAGCCTCGGGGGATTAGGGTAACATGTACAACAACTAAAGCAATAATGCTATGACAAGTATGAATAGAAAAGCTGCATATATTTAATTTAAATGTATAGTAGAGCTAATATCAAACCGGCTAGCATGAGTTGCGTTCCCGCGCATGACTTCATACATCCTGCGCGACTTCTAGTATGGACTCGCGCGCGAGAATGCAACTGATGCTACACGGTCTGGAGATTTTATTAGCTTTGGCTAATGGGGTGAAAAAAATTTAACTGATACCTATTTAATTAGGTCGAGTATAACTAAAGAAAACTGCAAGCTTAAATCGAATTGATATTTTATAAATACGATCAATAGAAATTGAGAATCTAGTGGCATTGACCACTTGTTTTAATTCTATTAGTAGAGATATATTGAACGGAAGGCACACAAAATCGAGCGCCTGAAATTAAATAATTTTTAAGAAAAAAAAACCGACTCAATGAGGGAGACCGGTGAAAGAAAGATTATTGTTGATTTTGGATTTCATACCATGAAATTAAAAAGACAGCGTCCTACGCCTAATTATGTAGAAAAGGAGGTAAAGGAGGTTTGTCACTGCACCCACCTTGACACATTTCAGATTTGCCCTATGGTTGACTGGTAAAATATCCGCAATAAGGTATTCGGCTGTATTTAATATAAATTATTTCACACCATGCATGAAATAATAATAAAAATAGCTATAAGTTTCTTTAAAAGGGTTTGAGAAGTACCCTCAATTCCTCATGGAATCCATCATCAGAACAGAACTCAAGCTTGACAAAAATGTGCCTTGAAAACCTAACTGCTTCACAAACATGCGAAGAGAACAAATTGCCAAACGTGAACTATGCGACGTTGACGAGTTAAATTCTGTTCATCATCAGCAGTTCCGCTTCATCAAATGTCACTTCTACAAATGTAAATGCTTGATTTGTTGATGAAAATACAAAAATCACTATATGTAGGCTCTTCACATTTGAAGAGTTCCCTCAATTCCTCATGGATCCCATCATCAGAACTGAATTTTGACAAAAACGTTACCTATCTGTATATATATATATATATATAGATTCAATCAAAAAATAATTTTCAAAATCGGTTCAGAAATGACGTAGTTATGAAGAAACAAACATTAAAAAAAAACATACCAACCGAATTGAGAACCTCCCCCTTTTCAAATCTAGATTTCGGTTAAAAATCAGCCCCCCTGATCGATGGCAAAAATAATGTGTTGTCACCCAAACTTACATTAAATAAATATTATTACACTTCCAACCACTACAAAACAATACTGATACTGATTTAGTGTCACGAGTGTTAGTTTTAGTTGCGCGAGTCCAAAACAATACTTATCTGATTTAGTTTGAATTATTAAAAAGTAGCAGTAGGGCTAATATGGTCGGCTCTTATCATTTGTCACCATGTCCTGTCACGTTCTAACAAGTATGTAAGTGCGAAGTGACAGGCATAGTGACAGATGATAAAAATGCGACCATGATAACGCTGCTGCAATGTTTGATGGATATGAAATGGAACGTTTGGTAACAACAGATTAAGTGAACACATCTGAACTTAGTTACATCTCTGCCCCACCATGCCTATTAGCCATAATTAGGAGGTTAATTCAAACTTACAATTCGATTTATCATTCGCCCGTGCGTCTAGGTGGCGCCAAGAAATGCGCACGTGCGATACAATGATACATTTTTTAATACCTACGTCGGTGGCAAAACAAGCATACGGCCTGATGGTAAGCAGTCTCCGTTGCCTATGTACGCCTGTAACTCCATAGGAGTTACATGCGCGTTGCCGACCCTAACATCCCCCCCCCCCCCCCCTCGTTGAGCTCTCTGGCAGGAACACAACACTATGAGTAGGGTCTAGTGTTATTTGGCTGCTGTTTTCTGTAAGGTGGAGGTACTTCGCCAGTTGGGCTCCGCTCTAGATCTGGAATGACATCCGCTGTGCTCTGCCCCTACCACATAAAGCGAGATGACATTCACAATGCCCATCTCGCCAATAAACGTACAGTTTGGCGGGAATAAATATGTATTATATATAAGTTTTAATTTTAATATATAAATTAATTAATTAATTAAAAATACCTCTCTTTTGGACGTAGTTTAAGGACGTACCCCCGTTTCCAACTAAACTAAACGATATCATTTAGATATCAAAAGATACGCTCGAATTGGCCTCTAGGGTTTACATATTTATTTAATACCTTAACGAGGCGCTTATATATATCCAGTATCAATAAGCAAACAATTTAAATTAAGATGTTATTTACAATTAACATTCCATTGCAAACGAACTGAATTGCAATGTCAATAAATGGCGACAGAACAAACACAAGGTGTGTTCCATAATTGAATGAAGTGGACACAAATAATCCTTTATAAATCAAGTATTATTGCATTTCACTTTTGTTTCTTTACTCATTCTCTCTTAGAAAATGCATTTATAATGAAATGTCATGAAAACGTACCCGTACTTGAACATTACAAACTAAAAAATAAATTATTAGTATTGTGGAAAAACTTACAATAAAAGAACCCGCTAATGTTTGCATGTACGTTACATCAATACTGGGCGTAGGTATTTAATTTTAAGTGGGTTTTGAACGACGTAACTTGAGTATTCAGTAAGCCTTTATATTCTTTAGATTAAGAAAACGGCAAACAAAGAAGCAGTTAATTGCCTATTATTAATGAGTTTCGTCGATTTCATCATACACAGGTTGCCATTTAACTAAAGATAACACGATAAAAGATACTTAATCAAATATCTCAATAAAAATCAAATCAAGTCCACAATTTCAAAGTTCGAATGTGGCTTCCGACATTACCTACCAGTATTTCACGCTACAGGTACCCCTTTTTCAGATATTTTATGACCTAAAAAACCATGGTAATTTTTTCTTTCAAAATTAAATCTGAGTAACTGTGGCACTTCATTGGACCAACAGTATAAGCAAATCTGCAATAAATCAGAACTACCGGATTAGACTCAAACGCTAATGTATAAAATTACTGGATTATAGTGTGGTTTTCTTATTATTGTATTGTATATGTATACATATATTCGATATCATAGGACGCCTAGCAATTCTGGAAGAAACAGTAATTACCACCTACTTTTGAGATTAGAAAAATCTAATTAAAAAAAGCGGCCAAGGGCGAGTCGGACTCGCCCATGAAGGTGTCCGTTGTTCCGTACCATTTATGACGTATTAAAAAAACTACTTACTAGGTCTCGTTCAACATTTTACCACTTTGGACACACATTTTCCACTTTGGAAGTGTCTCTCGCGCAAAAACTATTCACTTTAGAAAAAAAATTATATTAGGAACCTAAATATCATTTTTGAAGACCTATCCATAAATATCCCACACGTTTGGGTCTGACGAAAAATAAATTTTTTTTTTAATTTATGACGTATTAAAAAATCTACTCACTAGATCTCGTTTCAAACCAATTTTCGGTGAAGTTTGCATCGTAATGTACATCATACATTTTTTTTTAGATTTTCATTCTGTTATTTTAGAATGTACAGGGGGGGGGGGGACCACTTTTTGTTCACTTTGGAGGTTCTCTCGCGCAAACTATTCATTTTAGAAAAAAAATGATATTAGAAACCTCAATATCATTTTTTGAAGATCTATCCATAGATATCCCACACGTATGGGTTGATGAAAAAAGATTTTTTGGGTTTCAGTTCTGAAGTATGGGGAAACCCCCAAAATTTATTGTTTTTTTTTCTATTTTTGTGTGAAAATCTTAATGCGGTTCATAGAATACAATCCACTTACTTAGTTTGAACAGTACAGCTCTTTAGTTTTCGGAAAAAAAGTGGCTGTGACAGAATCGGACAGACAGACGGACATGACGAATCTATAAGGGTTCCGTTTTTGCCATTTGGCTACGGAACCCTAAAAACGGAGTATAGTGAAAATTAGTTTCTTACAGAATTACAATTACTAATACTACTGATACTTATACTTGGGGTAATTCCAGCCAGCAGATCCTGCAGCCAAGTGACTAGGAAGGGAACGAAGAGGGAGACTACAGGGGAAGGGCATGTTGAGTAGAAATAGAGCACTGGGTAAGCTCGCCTGACTGTGCTGATTTCAAACCTAAGCGGCAGCGAACTTCGGTGGAGTTTCCTTTCCGAATTAGGAATCTCTTCAAGGCGAGAGGAAATAAGGTATCATCATAGGTAAGCGTGTTTCCACCGTATACCGCATCATCATTACCATCAGGTGTGATCGTGGTCAAACGCCTGCCTATCCTCAATAAAAAAATTAATAAATAAATAAATAAATAAATGGACAGCACAAGTGACGTCACGGTCAAGTCACCTACTTTTTTTATTAAATAGAAATTGTGTCAAAAAAATAACTGATGTCTACGTATTTATAATAATTTGCTGGTGCTTTATTTCGTGCATGGTGTGTAATAATTTATTTTCATTGTATGCAATATTCTTATTCAATAAAGTGTGAACATTATTATAATAGTGGACAGTAATATTAATAAAACAAATGAGTGCTTAAAGGCTTTAAGCTCAGTAAACTCGGCTGCAGGCTTGTTATACACAAAAGAACCGCAGCCGTTTGTTTTTCGAGTTAGGAAGCGTCTTAGTTTTCACTATTTAAAACCACAGATTAAATCATAATTTTAAAAGTAGATACACACTCTTGGTTATAAGAAAAAAACCGGCCAAGTGCGAGTCGGACTCGCGCACCGAGAGTTCCGTACAAACCTGTAGGTATATTATTATATGATGTGACTACAAATTTACGGCTTTCGCAATTTTTTCCTTTATCTGTGCTATAAGACGTTGCTTCTTAACCAAATTTCAAGATTCTGAGTTCACGGGAAGTACTCTGTAGGTTTTGATTCCCCTGCGAGTGTTGAAAATTTGCGGAAATTTTCGGCATAAACGGCTTTATCTTTTGATTGCGTTGGCTTAGAAGTTTGATTTTTTCACAGCTCCAAGGGGACAGTAGACCTGAGTATTGATATACATTCCAGCTTGATACCTCTACGCGTTCCTCCTGATAAAAAAGGGGTCTTGACAGACAGACAGACAGACGGACGGACGGACGGACAACAAAGTGATCCTATAAGGGTTCCGTTCTGTCCTTTCGAGGTACGGAACCCTAATAAAAACGACAGAGAAATAAGGTCCACATCCTAGTGCTCGACATGCTAATGCCCAATAGATGTCACATTGCTCTCACTTCTATTGATAAAGACTTTTAAGCTTAGGGACGTCCGTGTATACGTCTCTGTCCCAGTACATGAATACATAGTGAAGGGACGCATACTCGCACGTCTACCTTACGGCAATTGTTTTAAATATAAAAGTAGTAATTCTTCTTGTATAATAGGCGTTTTAGCACACATTCTAGCAAATGATATATATTTGTGGTGGAATGAGGAGTGCGATCTAGCTATGGCGGAAAGACGAAAATTTAAGGTTCTCGCAGATCAGGACAACAAATGGAACGATAAATATCGGGAGGCACGCTGTAGGTTTAGGAACTTGATTAGAAATCTGAAGAGACAACATCTGGAAAATCACCTCAGAGATATCGAAACCTTGATAAGAGCTAATAAGAGCAGAAAGTTCTATCAAGAGCTGGGCATGATTAAGAAAGGATACCAACCTGGCGCGCAGTTTTTAGAAGACAATAATGGAGACCTTGTTGTAGAGACGGAAGCAATAAAGTATGAGTGGCGTCAATATTTTATGAGCTTGCTCAACTGTCAACCAGTGAACAGTCGTATTGAGGTGCAGGCAACGGAGGAGAGTGTGGATACTGTAGAAGAGCCAACATTCAATGAAGTGAGGAAAGCTGTCATGAGGCTGAAAAACAATAAATCCCCAGGGGTGGACGGAATATATGCAGAGGTATGGAAGTATGGCGGGGGAGCAGTGCAATCTAGACTATATGAGATAATTATGAAGATCTGGAAAGAGGAGCGACAACCCGAAGAGTGGAACACTGGAGTGATATGCCCCATCCACAAGAAAGGTTCCAGGAAAAAGTGTAACAACTACAGGGGCATCGCACTGCTGCCAACGGCATATAAAGTGCTCTCGTATGTCTTATTGGGTCGACTTCAGCCTTATGCCGAAAACATACTCGGTGACTACCAGTGTGGCTTCCGCCAGAACCGCAGTACTGTGGATCAGATATTCCTGTTGAAACAGCTGATGGAAAAGAAATGGGAGTTCGCACAAAACATCCACATGTTATGTGTTGACTTTGCCAAAGCATACGACAGTGTTGACAGAGAGACACTGTATAAGATTTTGCGATTCTTCAAAGTGCCAGAAAAATTGGTGAAAATGATTATTGTCGCTACCAAAGTCAGCAAGATGAGGGTAAGAGCTTGCGGAGAACTGACGGCTGAATTTGAAGTTGTTGTTAAGAACATACAATCGTTCAAACATATCAACTTTATTATTATATATTTAAGTTTTAGTAAATAAATTCATACATTTCTTCTTTGTAAAAATAAAATCTTTCACACCATAAGAAAATTAATTGGCATATATATCGTCAAAGTCAAAAAAAGAATTCAAAATGAATACGGCGATCAGCGGCCAGCAACGCATAAAGGTAGCACCAAGGAGGCGCTAACATACTCCCCCCCCTCGAGGAGGTAGAGCCTCGAGGACGGAGATAGCTTCTTCCGGTTTGGGTAGTGGACATAGACGATGAACTGCTCTTCGTATTATGCCACGTGCCGTGCCAACATCCGCAACTCTGGATACGTTATCTTGTCCGGGAAACAATTTAACTATTCGGCCCATTCTCCATTTTATTGGAGAGACGTTTGTTTCTCTAACGACAACCACGTCGTTAACTTGAAGTTGTTGTGTGTTGACCTTCCACTTAATCTGTTCCTGTAATTTGGCCAGAAACTCCTTGTGCCAGCGATTTCAAAATTGCTGCCGCATTTTCTCGATGTGCTCATATCTGCTTAGCCGATTTGGGTTGATGACCAACAGGTTCGGATAAGGTAAAGACATCAATGACTGGCCGATCAGAAAATGACCTGGCGTTAATGGGTCCAGGTCGTTGGGATCGGTCGATAAATAGGTCAGCGGCCGCGAATTCAAGATGGCTTCAATTTGAATGAAAAGCGTGGTCAATTCTTCAAAGTCATCTGAGTATTGCCTAGGACTCGTGCCATATGGAATTTAGCTGACTTGACTCCGGCTTCCCATATCCCTCCGAAATGTGGAGAAAAAGCCGGCGAGAACACGAACTTTATACCCTCATTAGCCCCCCACGAAGCTACAGAATTATTGCTAGACTTCAGAAAGGAAGCAAGTTCGTTACTCGCACCCACAAAATTTGAACCGTTATCGCAATGAATCTCGCATGGATAACCACGACGAGATATAAACCGTCGGAGACATTGAATAAAAGCATCAGTAGAAAGACTACTGGTGAGTTCTAAATGTAAAGCCCTTGTCGAAAAACAAACGAAAAGAGCTAAGTAAGCCTTGGTTATCTTACAGCCTCGTCCTTTACGATCTGTAATCAAAAAGGGTCCCGCAAAGTCAACTCCACACACCTTAAATGGCAGACTCGGCGTGACTCTGGTTTCAGGTAAGTTCCCCATTATAGGATTTACAGTTTTTGCCTTCATAATCCAACACTTTTTACATTTATTAACCGTACTCCTAGCTAAATCTATCCCGCGTATAGGCTAAAATTGATTGCGTAGATTAATTAGTATTAGTTTAACAGGTCCATGCAAAGTTTTATTATGTTCACGCTGAAAAAACAGCTTCGTAAATGTGTGTTTAGCAATTAATAATGCGGAGTGCTTTTGCGTGTAACTGCCTGAAAAATTCTGAATACGACCACCGACACGTAGTAGTCCGTCCTCATCTATAAATGGTAGAAGTTTGAGTATTCGAGACTTTAAAGGTGAAGGTTTATCTTTTTGCAATAAGCAAAGATCATCCCCGAAAGACTCTAGTTGAGATTGCTTTATCAGATTTTTTCAATTGTATATAAATCTTTGCACATATGCAAAGACTCTTTGCAAAGTCGTCAACTTTGAATATCTTTCAAAGTCTACGACACAGTAGTTTTTATCTACTGTATTATCAATAAGAGTAAACGTTTTCATTTCGGGTATGCAACTAGTATCGCTGAGGTGCTGATTCAGTTATGGCCAATTTGACATACGGTCAGTAAGAAAAGAGGGACCCTGAAACCAAATATCGGTGGTACATACATTTTGACTTGATGCCAAATCAACAGGGTTCATCTCTTCTGGCACGTGTCTCCATGAACTATAATAAGACAATTCTTGAATCTCACCAACCCGATTTGCGACAAACGTTTTTAAACTCCGAGGTTCCGCTTGAACCTAACTTAAAATAGTATAATCTGAGGATACTACAGATTTCAAACTAGGTAACTCTTCCAGTTCCCAAAATTTTGACAACTGGTTTTTAATTTCTTGTGAAAAGTTACAGCGGATAGTATGAGAACTCGTAGAGTCCCTGGGCCTCCTCCCCGTAGGGCCAGCCACTATCCAACCTAGCTCGGTTTCTACTAAATATGGTCGTCTTATACCTAGCTTAATTTTTCTTTGCCCAATCAAGTCCCAGTATATATCAGAACCAAGCAAGAGATCGACTTCTGCCGGCGACTGGAACTTAGGATCAGCTAGGGTAATATTGATAGGAATATCTACTTTTGTTCCTATCTTGACTGCAGGAAGCTCATCCGTAATCTTAGCTATGATATAGCACCGCACTTCAGCTATAAATGACGTGTGGAGTGAATGTAAATTAATGTCACAATATTCATTTATAAATAAAGGGATTTTGTTAAGACACGAAATGGAGCGATTTACAATAATTGTACTGCAACCAATCTTTTGTTTAGCCCTTTCAGTCATAAATGAAGACTGACTACCATTGTCTAGCAACGCGCGCAAAACAAACTTGTTTCCGTTAATAGTCACCTCAACTAGAGCTGTAGCCAACATAATATGACGGCGGTCTGCCGCTGTTAACGTGACAGTCGTGTCAGTCGAGTTTGTCAGGATAGCCGAATCACAAGTTTCATCATAGCTTGCGTCGCCGCTAGCGTCTTTATACATAAAGCGTGACTTGACCCACGAATCGGCGCGCGACAATGCTAGTCATGCTTGGGGCTTAGCTTCTTGACTTATGCTTGAAGGTGAAGAAGATGCTGACATTTGAGGACGTGAAATATTATTAGGTCCGGCAGCTGCTTCCTCTTCACCTTGCTGCTGGGTAATCACTTCTTTATGCAATATGGTATTGTGCCTTTTTACGCAATACTGGTGCGACACTGATAAGCAGTGTGGCCGGGGTGTAAACAGTTTTTGCACAACTTCCATTGAATCACCTGTAGGAAGCGGTCATCAACCGATAAGGAATTAAATTTGGGACAATCGCTTAGCCTATGATCCTGCTTACAGTAATGACACTCATTTACCACCACGCTAGTCGGAGATCTCGGTGACAGGCCTGACGAAACAAAGCATTTAGTTGGAGTAACATTTTGACGTTTATCGTTTTTATTGAAATCCGTCTGAATTTGACGTTTGTCGTTCCTCGAACTAGATACCGTTTCTAAAACGTCAGCTCTGTTACGAAGGAATTTATAAAACTCCTGTAATAACGGAGAAGTTATGTCACTACGAAACTCTTCCCATTTTCGCGCGGTACTAACGTCAAGTTTCGACGAGGCCATATAGATAACCAAGGTATCCCACTTATCGGTCTCCTCACCAAGAGACTTGAGTGCTTGTAAATTTTTTGACAAATTGTCAATTAATTTGCGTAAACTCTCATCACTTTCCTTCGACAAAGGCTCTATGCTAAACAAACCCTTTAAATGCTGATTGATTAACAAACGTTTATTATCATATCGCTCGCGTAAAAGAGACCAAGCGATAGGATAGTTCTCAGCTGAGACGGACACAGAATTAATAACTAAGCTTGCGTCGCCTTGAAGGTATGACTTGAGATAGTGAAATTTACAAACGTCATCAATGTTCTCATTGTTATGTATTAAAGACAGGTAAAGGTCTCTAAATTCTAGCCACTTATCTGTCTTTCCATCAAAGGGAGGAAGTCTTAGCTGCGGGAGTTTCACATTTTTTGCTCCTTCCCGCTGACGGCTGCTCTGGCTGAAGAACTCGTCCCCTTGATAGTCCTTTTCCTTAAAGGCGGCGATTACCTCTTGGGCCTGAGCCATTACACAATAAAACTCATTTTCTGTGGCCTCTCGAGCATCCAGCTCACTCTGAGAATCATCCTGTAATTCAATATTAGTTTGAATTTCATCGAAAAGATTAAATGCCTCCTGTAGTTTAGACAACCTAAGAGTGCATTCATTCACAAGAACTTGAGTTAGATTCTTTTTATCTAACAACGGCGTGAGGAATTTTTTGAATAGGGTTAAAGCTCTCCGAACTTTTCCTCTTTGACGTTTGAGTTCCTCCATTTTGAGGGTGCGAGATTATTTTAAACTGGTAAATTATACTTGCATACGCATTAAAGCAAATTTAGGTACATAGAGGTACTTACAGTAATAATCTCGCGCTTCGTAGAATTACCCATTAATTACTTACGATAAAATAGCGATTGATAGTTGATGGGTACCAGCAATAGCCATCCGTGCTCTCACCGGTTTAAACTCACAACTCATCTGGTAATCGTTATTGGATAAACTAGGATATTCTCCGAAGGATACTCTTCATTTCAACTCAGCGCAATCTTCATACAAATATTGCGTATTTGATCAAATAACGTCACGTCGATCACGTCGATCACGTCGATCACGTCGGGGTCACCAAAATATGTTAAGAACATACAATCGTTCAAACATATCAACTTTATTATTATATATTTAAGTTTTAGTAAATAAATTCATACATTTCTTCTTTGTAAAAATAAAATCTTTCACACCATAAGAAAATTAATTGGCATATATATCGTCAAAGTCAAAAAAAAGAATTCAAAATGAATACGGCGATCAGCGGCCAGCAACGCATAAAGGTAGCACCAAGGAGGCGCTAACAGTTGTCACAGGCCTGAAACAGGGAGACGCCCTTTCGCCAATGCTATTCAACTTGGCACTCGAATACGTCGTCCGAAAATTACTTATGCATGATGGGGGTATAGAGTTGAACGGCAGGCATAAGATCATTGGGTATGCTGATGACCTGGGGCTATTGGCGCAAAACAAAAGGGACCTGGAGGCCATGGCTAGAATTGTGGAGCAGGAAGGGGAGAAGATAGGTCTCAGAATCAACCACCAGAAAACAGAATATATCCAAATGAAAAGGTACAAGAACACCAGAGCTGATAGAGAAGACCTAGTAGTGGGAGCAACCACCTACAAAGGTGTGGATCATTTTAGGTATCTTGGTTGCACAGTAACTGATACCAACCGAAGGGAGGAAGAGATAGATCTACGAATCCAAAACGCTTTAAGATGCTCGGCAGCGCTCCATCGAGTTTTAGTGTCAAAGCTGATCAGTAGACCAACCAAGATTCGTGTCTACAAGACTGTAATTAGGCCAATTTCGATGTATGGGTGTGAAGCTTGGACTCTGACTCAGAAAGAAGAGAGCAAGCTCTTAGTGGCGGAGAGGAAAATCTGGCGGAAGATTCTGGGACCTATCAGAGATGAAGATGGAACTTGGAGGCGTAGAAAGAATAGGGAGCTAGAGGAGCTGGTTGCGATGCCCAATATAATTGGCGAAATCAAGGCCACACGACGCCGCTGGCTCGGTCACCTAGAGAGGATGGGAGAGGATCGTGCCGTGAGAAGAGCGTATGTGGGGCACCCGGGTGGAAAACGTCCGTCTGGGCGTCCCAGATACCGCTGGAGCGACGAAGTCCTAAAAGACCTGTTCGCCCTCGGAATACCCAACTGGCGTGAAGTGGCGCAGGATAGGGCAGAGTGGCGCTCTCTTGTGTCAGAGGCCAAGATCCTGTTTGGGTCACTGAGCCAGTGAAGAAGAAGAAGAAGAAGATATATATTTTATTACTGGAAGCGTTCAAAAACTACGATAATTTGTCATATTGAAAGAAAATGTCTTTTTTGTTTGTATTCCAATATTATATTTACTCGTTAACGTCTATTTAAGTTTTTAGCATTATAATTATCTACAAAATATATCGTCAACCTACCGTATCACATATATGCCTCCTTAAATTCGTCGCTCCAATGTGTGAGCGGGATGTCGCTATAATACGCGCATAGCGTTGTCTCGCTTATACATCGGAGCAAATCGCATCCAGTGTAGGCAGTTGCCTTGCGTAAGCTTTTGTTGATTTCACGACAAATGAGTATTCATTACGTATCCATTATTGTATCAAAGCACTTGTAGAAACTAATTTCATGTTTCACTACTCAAGAACTTTTCTGCCTCAACGACTGTTATACAGCAACGTATATGTTTAGGTTTTATGTAATCTGTGAATTTAGTTTCACGTCTTGAAATTCTGAGCGCTTCTTATCGAGTCCCGCTGGCTATGCTCGTTATACAACTATTAAATGTTGCTTTGGATATTTATTTGAATACAAGTTAGTCATTTACTAAATGATCGTCAGTTTCAATTCGGCAAGATGTAATTTGCCATGCTTAGACTTTTCATAGTTTTGTTTCATCATCATATTTAAAAGCGCTGGTGGCCACCAGGCACCTGGTAGCGGTAAGAGCGTGCGACTTGCAATCCGGAGGTCGCGGGTTCAAACCCCGGCTCGTACCACATGAGTTTTTCGGAACTTATGTACGAATTATCATTTAATATTTACCAGTCGCTTTTCGGTAAAGGCAAACATTGTGAGGAAACCGGATCCCACCAAGGCCTAGTTTACCCTCTGGGTTGGAAGGTCAGGTGGCAGTCGCTTTCGTAAAATCTAGTGCCTACGACAAATCTTGGGATTAGTTGTCAAGCGGACCCCCAGGCTCCCGGGACAACGCGAGGAAGAAGAAGATCATCATACGATTTCCATTTACGTCGGTCCTCTAGCTTCTCCTTGACGGCGTGATACGACACAATGTTGAGTTTCCTTTATCTGATCCATATATGCTCTCTTTGGTCTCTCCTTATATGATGTTTTTGAAGATGTAATTTTAAAACACAGTTGATCACGTTAATTATAAGTAGCTGTAAACAAAAGAAGTTAGCACTGTAACATTTCTCCATCAATGAAAATTTTATTACGCATTTACGTCTTTCATTTTATCTTATTGTTTGTGATTTAATAATAACCGCACAGAAAACATTAATTAGTCTGTTTATTGTAACCATGATTTATTCTGTTAATGGCTAATGCTATATTTAAAAAAATATACTTTTAAACGACCGGTCTGACCCGGGGTGACCCTTCCTGTGAAGCCGATGGTCCTGAGTTCGAATCCCGATAAGGACATTTATTTGTGTGATGAGCAGAGATATTTGTTCCTGACTCAAGGATATTTAAGTATTTGTATATTATATGTATCGTTGTCTGAGTACCCACAACACAAGCCTTCTTGGCTCACCGTGGGACTTAGTCAATTTGTGTAAGAATATCCCTTTAATATTTATTTATTTGTTTACAGTTAGGAGTTAAAAAATAAACAATTTTATTTTACTACAAATAAAAGCACAACATGGACTCGTGACTTATTAAGATTTGTAATTTTCTTGAGATATTAGTGGTTGCGCTCTAACACTAAATTAGTTGGGAACGAAAATGTGTGGTAAATGCGAGTCGTCTTATATGCTGCATCTAGTAAGCATGTGATCTTTGGTTAACACAAAATCGTTTCACGATTGAAACATGATTTCAAAAGGCTTTTAATGATTTAACAGAAATACAAGCGCTGGTGTTTAATAATAATTAGTGGAGAAATTAGCAGACATTTCGTAATTGGTACTTTCCGATTTTAAGGAAGATTTGTTGCCAGGCAATTAAATTGTTCCGTTAACGGCCGTTTAAGACTTACAATTATAAAGTCGAAGTAAAAACAATCTCACAATTTTGAAATACTATTTCGCAACTCGGCTTTTCTTAGTTTCTACGGTTCTAAGTTTCTGGTTATTGACATTGTATTTGCCAGGTTTTGGGTAATAATAAAATTAAGCTTTACTGACGGAATGAAGAAGGAAGAAGAGATAATTTAAAAGTGACCTCAAAATGAAAAGGCAACACTTGTACGTTTCTAGGTCAGATTACAAACGGTTAACTAACAAACTCCCTTTTTTTATACTACATCGGTGGCAAACAAGCATACGACCCGCCTGATGGTAAGCAGTCTCCGTAGCCTATGGACGACTGCAACTCCAGAGGAGTTACATGCCCGTTGCCGACCCTAACACCTATGAGTAGGGTCTAGTTTTATTTGGCTGCGGTTTTCTGTAATGTGGAGGTACTTCCCCAGTTGGGCTCTGCTCTAGATCTGGAATAACATCCGCTGTGCTGTGCCCTACCACACAAAGCGAGATGATATTCACAGTGCCCATAACTCTCCTTCGGACATAGTTTAAGGACATACCCGGGGCCCTAATTAATTCTCGGAGCAGTCGTGAGCCACACCTGTTAAAAAAATACAAAGTAAATATGATGGTTACCTACTTAGATATCATATAATATTTCTCGAAATAGCAATTCCGCCAAAGTTTACTACACATTACATGCATATTAATGAGTCTTCAACTGTCTCTGAGGTAAATTACCGAAGTCAGCAGGGAAATGTTAACTGGAAGAATAATTAATTTACATCAAATGATAAACTTTGAGACCTTGCGCTAATAAAAGGGGTTGCAATGAATTGATGTTTACTTAACATACTGCTACAAGTATACTATTGCTTTTAGAGACAGTACATATCATCACAATAAATCAATAATGCTGTAAACCACAACTTCAAAACTTTACACAAGAGCGGAAAAAAAACAACGGGATAAGGAAATTTGACCGCCTTTGGAAATTATATGTAAAAAAAAAAAAATCTCAAATCAAAGTTATTTCGAGCACATTTTTGCGAGTGACAGCACTTTTATTTTTTCTTTTTTACTCGCAAGAATGGTGTAACTCACAACAAAGATTATAAATAAATAAATAAATAAAAATTGTAGACAAATTATGACCGTTTACGCCGTTTTTAGTAAAAAATATCTTATTTAGACTATTTCTTTTGATAGCATTTCTTCTGTAATCAGGTTTCAGAAAAAATATTAAGGCACAATAAACTGATGTAAGTATGAAATTAGTAGTGCGGTTTGTATTTTTTTAAATGTGCTTTACATTTTTTTGAAAGAAAAAGGTTAGCCAAAGAATTTCGTGTTTTTCTCTCCCTCTCTGAGCTTAATCGTAAGCGATATGGAAGTGCATGTCCGGGAGCGGGGATATCATGTATTTTATTAAAATTTTAGTACGTATACATTATTAAAAAAAAAGTAATCAATACGTCCCGTTAAACTTAATATTGCCGATTTTTAGAAGCATTTTTTCATATTTTTAAGTTTTTGTGCATAATTTGTTACAATTTTTTAAGTACATTTTAGACCTTTTTTCGTTCTTTTTTCTATCGAGTGAAAGTAAAACTCAGGTTTAGAATTCGAAAAGGCCCTTGAAAAAGGCCTCAAGATTACTAATTAAATTTATGGCAACCATATTGTGATCCCGAAAAGCGCTACGCCTTTTTTAACATGCGTTTTCTGAACCTACTGCATCTTAAAAACTATTTTGTTTTATCATCGTTAACTTTAAGAGCCTGGCGCTTTGTTGCTGAGTCAGTGACCATTTTAGCCTACCTTAAGAGGGAAGAATAACTTTGTGGTCCTAACCGAACGTAACACATTTTTCATGGATTATCGCTTTAAAAAAATACAGTTTTTACAAATGTATAAAATGTGATTGATATGATTTTTACCCCTGCACTCACATTCGAGAATACATGCTCTATGGTTGACTGGTAGAGAATGCCTTAAGGCATTAAGTCCGCCATTTGTACGTATTTTATTGTGCAATAAAGTTTAAAAAATAAATCTTGTTCGACTCTTTTGCAAACAAAACTATTATTCGGTATTTTATTTTATATGCAATCGTTAAGAAATATAGAAACAATAAACATGCGCCTAAAAAGCATTCAATCTATGAATTCGCGCATACGCAGTCACTATAAAACCGTGGTAGACCTGGTGCCCGACATGGCAAACAGACACAAAAAAACATCAAGTGTTCACAAAATGTTCTCCTTAAAATGCCATAATTACTGGTAGTAAAAAAAATACCCTTTAAATTATCGTAAGTGCTGTAAATGCTGTTACTAACAAACTTCTGGAAATAGGGGAAAAAAATGCTGTAAGTATATACATGCCGATGAAAAACGGCTGATTTTTTGCGAGTTACAATATTTTTATTTTCAACGGTAATAAAATTGTTAAAAACTACTTATGATATAATAATTTTTCGCCATAAAATGATAAGCCATGGACCACTCGAAGCAGAAAAAAAATGGAACAAGAATATATTAAAAAAATATTAAATGGATGTGCGGGTTACAGCATTATTGCTTTCTTGCGACGATATACAAATAGTAGAATAAAACATAGCAAAATAGTTGGGATTAGTCTTCGGTCCCTGTATTTTCTATTTCAAGTTTGTTCCATGTTCCGTCACGATCGGACTCGCCTGTATTTTTAGCTAATGCACTTTTGTATTATTCTTGTGCTGTAGTATCCTCAGAATGTCTAGTGGCTAACAAAGAAAATGGAAAATGAAAAAAATACATATTTTTTCCCAAGAAACTCTGTAGAATTACATTGATGCATTATTATTTGCCTTATAATGCCCAATGCTCTATAATATTTACAACTGATACTTTTTGAGCGAAATTAACGTAAAGTCAATACGGGTGCGCAGCTGCGGGATAAGTGCGACTGGCCTTCACATAGGAGCTTCTTAATACATAATTTGGGTTAACTACGAGTTGCCACTAAACAAAAATAGCAACAAGGGTAGTAACACTTGGTGGTCAACTGGGCCCGCAGAGCACTGAGCCCATGGGCTAAGTTCACCATTTTTTTTTCTTCACTGGCGACTCGACCCAAGGGTCAACCCAGCCCATGGGCTCAATCGACCATTACTTACCGCCTAAGAGTCAATTCACATGATCACTCATGAATGATCACTCGCAATAAACACTAATCAAAGTGATCCGGCTGAAAGCCTCAAGCGCCGCAAATATGCCGCACTAGGAAGCAGCTACATGTTAGCTGTGTTTGGCGTTGAAACCTTGGAGCCATGGGGACCAAGTTCGCGTCGGCTGTATAAAGATTTGTCGGCGCGCCTAAAGGCCTCGGGCGACCAGAGGGCTGGCCACTATTTCGCACATCCCGTAGTATCGCCATACAGCGGGGAAAGATGGCCAGCTTTCTGGGCACCTTGCCCGTTTGGGCATTTGGGCCAAAATGTTTACCTACAGGTTAAGTATTTAGTAAGTTTTATTATGTTTGTTTATTTTTCTGTAAGTGATCCATTATATCGCGAAGAATGGGTATAGTATAACAATAACATGGTACAGTCATCATCAGATATATCGGAGCAGCCGCTCACACATATCTGAACACGGCTCTATTGTCAAGGCGCTAGTGTTCAGATATTTTTGAGCACGTTGACCGCTCCGAAATATCTAACGGCGACTGTACATCATCAGTTTAAGAAAATCATAGCTAAAATGCTGAGATTGTATGTTCGAACTTTGCAAAACTTGTTACCTTAGAATAACGCTGCTAAAATTGCCTTTAAGGCTTAGAGTAGATATAGCTCAACAATCAAGAAAGATAATTGTCAAACTTTATTGTTTCAGAGTTAAATGTACAATTGCTAAATTTATTCTATGTGATTGTTATTTCTTTTATCTACAATTTTAATTCTATTATAACAACGGCATTATAAGAATGAAATATCCTACTTTCTAACCCCTACCTTACACACAAAACAAGTCGTTCAAAAAACGTTCGTTTTTTTAAAAAGGTCAAGCCGGAAGTTCTTGTGTTGCAGGAAGTCCCTTTTTATTTTATTTCTTTCCCGTATATTTGTTGACATACTTTATTCTGATTTCCACTTGGTAAACGTCAAAACTCATTTTTTTTATACTACGTCGGTGGCATATACGCTGTATATGACCTCTGTATACCAAATATCTATGCATGCATGGTGTAAATAGTGTATAGACGTTTCGAGCGTTTACGTCATGGTGACGTCACTTTCAGTTACAGTTAGTCCTAACATCGACTAACCACCGAGTAGCGAGGTCATCCCACGATAGATCAAGCGTTGCCGAACCGTTGGAAATACATTATATCGTATGATTTACTGAGGTAAACACAGTACATTACCCATGGGTTAGGCGTAGTACATAAACACAATTGTAATATTTAAGGATCTCTCGAAGACAGCGACGCAGTATCGAGGTGCACCGTCTAATCTCCCGATGGACCTAAAGTTATGAATATAAATGGCGCTGCAACTGCATAAACGCGAGTTCATAATATTCCAAACTCTTTGAAACGCCAACTTTAGCGGCTTCTGGCACAGTGGCTGGCTAGCATGTTTCACTTCCACCCCTGAAGCTTATTTATAGTCTAACGACTTCACTCTGGCCGGCCAGCTAAGGCAAGCCAGAGGCAGAGAATCCTGTATTTGCTTATGCTGCATGCTCTTATAAGTACCTTAAGTAAATTGCTACCTATATTTGGGTGTAATATATTACATTGGCATTTTGCCACGGCTCATGGGAGCCTGGGGTCCGGTTGACAATTAATCCCAAAATTTGGCGTAGGCACAATTTTTTGAAATGAAATGAATAAAATGAAAATGAAATGAAATGAAAACATTTATTTCGGACAAAAACATCCATATTATGTTAGTAATGACTTACGGCTAAGTGTGTTAGTAGAAAGTATAAATATAAAATATATATTTTTACGAAAGCGACTGCCATCTGACCTTCCAACCCAGAGGGTAAACTAGGCCTTGTTGGGATTAGTTCGGTTTCCTCACGATGTTTTCCTTCACCGAAAAGCAACTGGTATATATCAAATGATGTTTCGTAAATAAGTTCCGAAAAACTCATTGGTACGAGCGGGAGTTTGAACCCTTGACCTCCGGATTGCAAGTCGCACGCTCTTACCGCTAGGCCACCAGCGCTTATTATATATTACATGAAATAATGTTATTTTTCTCTCGAAGACAGTGGCGCAGTAACGGAGTGCACCATCTCATCTCCCGGTGATGGACCCGGAGTTATGAATATTAATGGCGCTGCATAAATTGAAGCTCATAATCTTCCCATTCACAACTCTTTGATGTACACGTGCTGGCTAATTATTTCATTAATTTTGATGTACACTCGTAAGTAATCATATTGCGAGGTGATGGACGAAAGTTGATTGTGATCTGGTTTTCCTAGTATGTAATCCTATTATATAATCTGAATTGTACAGTCCTTTGGTCTCGACTGTAATGCTGTATATTACGTTTGAAAAAAAAAAAATATTGGGTCCCTTGGTATGTATTTTTTATTGCTAACATGTTGTTAATAACACTGGAATGACTACCTAACTAAATAAATAAATATGGATAGCATGTGTACGTGACATTCTAGCAACTGATCACATATTTTTTTTAATATTATGTACAGTCAGCTGCAGATACTTATTTAACCCTTTTCGCCTTCATAGAGAGCTGGTACAGACGTATACAGAGCGGATACAAACGTATGCAGGGGGTCGATTGGCTCTGCACCTACCCACTAAATTTAATATCGCTAAAGTGCATGGCTACTTTATGAATGGATTCAATTTTGCAGCTCGCTGTGCATGTTGAAATATGATAATCCTCCAAGAAGTGTAAAATGAATAAATCAAGAACAAGATACAGGCTAAGATAAGATAAGAATTAGGTATAGATATTATCGAAATATTTAATGAAAGTAATGAACTTTTCTCAAACAAGCAACAATCCCCTATCACTTAAGCTTGACAATCAAATTGAATCCAAAATGGCCGCATGCAACGCATCATTAGGCGGTTGGATGAACTTCGATAAACAATTAATTACAGCGATACGCGCATTAAGAGGAATTCCTAGTTGTGATTTTTCCATACAAACGCTCTCGACTGTTTCCTCCCTGGATTTTTAACCTAGAGCAATGATTTTTTCAAATAAGATCAATATCATCAATATCTGTGCCGCTATGTTTTGCTTTTTTGGATTATTTTATTTTGAAGAAAATTACAGCGCCTCGAAAATCGCAAAAACGGCTCAATTGAATTGGCTGTAAAAAAAGGCACAGTATACAAATATGACAACAAATATCCAAAAAATCAAAACATAGCGGCATAGATTATTTCTTCCTCTTGCAATTTCCAAAATTTCATAATGATTGATTGCGTTTTGGAGGAGGAAACAGTCGAGAGCGAAACCTCGATTTTTGAGTTTTTTGCGTGTGAATTTCGGTCCGAGCTGCAGTTGTCCTTATCGCACGAATTGGAGGCGGAGACAGTTTCTAAATATACGTACACAGAAGGAATAGTGATGGGCATAACATCCTTATTAGGGATTGCAGAACCGGTACTGTTTTAAAGAACCGGAATTACCCGGTACTTTCGGAACTGGTCTAATTATTTCATTATTTTAAATAAAACGACAGCATTTTGCGATTTGACCACCTTTTGTATTATAATTTAATAATCACATTTTCTTTTACTACGTATAATCACAATAAACAAGGCATTTTTTTTAGAAATATAGTATTTCACATTGCTCACACTTGTGCGTCACAAGTAAAAGATAACTAACTACATTGATGTCTGCCACTAGATAGCAAATTAAATGAAATTACATTGACGAGGGGATTTATATACATATAAGTATCGCAGTCGTATTGTATAATCCGCCGTATTACATTACGGCTAGCCGATATCAAAATAAGGGCCATTTTGAAATGCGGCGGTTCAACGATTAAGGTATGTTGGGTAAATACCGAATGCGGGTGAAGAACTTAGGACATTCATTTCTCCCTAATTTGGCTTTATTTTTTAATGTTGGCAACATTGTGTAAGACGCCATTTCATTGCACCTCGACTGCCAGTGTTCCCGCGTCGCTCAGGGAGTCGGGCTTGTGCTATGCGCAATCACAGAGAGCGAGGTAAATTTCACGAATTCTCTTCTATCCGATCTTCGACCTGTAATTTATTTTGCGTATTGTGATGTAACTGTGTTTGTTTTTGTAATTGTGTTAACAGACCTAGCACTGCTGTAGACCGCTATCCGATCTTGACCCTTCCAGGTAAAGATCGGAAAGAAACAATCCGATCTTTACCTATTTCAAAAACAGCAGTGATTGTCAAACTTTAAATTTTCTTCAATATACCTACCGACCTACTTAATTATCATATTTATTGTTTTCTTGATCACACTTTCGTACCATTATTTTTATCCAGTACCACCACCAGCGCGACGGTAAATCAAAAGGAAGAGATTTTGGCAGTCTATTTTGTATGTTTGTATATTGTATGTACTTACTGACAATGTAATTTTTTTAATTTCCGCAACCCAAAGGTTGCCTGGAAGAGATCGCTTTTTAGCGATAAGACCGCATGTTGTTTACCTGTGCTTATGTTTCTATTTTCTTTTGTATTGTTTTCTTTTATTGAGGTGTGCAATAAAGAGTATTTATATTGTATAGGGATGATGATACATGTTGAATTGTATAACAAAATCGAGTAAAATAGTTAGCAAATGAGCAATTTTTCGCAATAAAGTACCTACACATACGGACGCATATGTAGATGTGCACGCATACATACATAGCTAGTTTAGGATACAAAATAGAGATAGGGCTTCGAAATTAGTTTCCTTAAAATGCTTCAAGAGGGCTCTCTTTTCCTATATATTTACTTTACTCTTTACATACGATCCTTACATTTTATAAAAGAAAAGATTGTATATCAACTTTATATATATACATAATTGCAAAATTATACCAACAAAATCGCAATTTTACTTATTTTCCATACTTCAAGATGGGCTCTCAGTGAGCTCAACGAGGGGTGGGAGGGCGTTAGGGTCGGCAACGCGCATGTAACTCCTCTGGAGTTGCAGGCGTACATAGGCTACGGATACTGCTTACCATCAGGCGAGCCGTATGCTTGTTTGCCACCGACGTAGTACAAAAAAAAACCTTGACCTTTTTAAAGAACTACTTAGTCTTTTTGATTCCTTAGTTTGATTCTTATTTTTTTGGCGACCTTCATTAAAAATGACTGGGCACGATTATTTTTTATTTCGATTTATGTCCCTCCTACTTAAGTATTTAATATCTTCCAGTACATTCCTTTCAATAAACAATACATTTACACTTTCACTAAACCTGTACAGTTCACGAGATCTTAACTTGTCAAAACTTCGAAACCTATCTATTATTTTAGTGGTTTTTCTTACTTATTACTTCGGGTAAACCTTACAATCAGAGGTTTCTTAGCACATTGTTTACTTATCAAATTGCCTTATGACATAGGTATCAAAGTTTGAGAGCCATAAATTTACCAATTTTTGTATCAGGGTTAAGATCGGATACAAAATTACGAAAAAAAAAAACTTTCGTTGACAACTTTTTAAGTTTGTAATTATTGGTGGCTGTAATGTAATTTATATACATAGGAGAAGGGTAGACACCGGACCTATTTCTTTGTGATACCTTATTCTCTTTCCATTCAAGCAACTTTTTTTCACCATCCGATGTTCTCCCTTGATGGCAAAACACTCGTTACTCTAAAAAAAGTATGTCTTATCTTTACACAGGTACAAAACTGAAACCGTTCTATATTGAAGATAACCAAAATTCAGGCCGAATCTACGGTTATTATTTAACAATTCGCTCCGTACTTTAAGAATCTGTCACGTGCTGAGATCTCGAAAAAACATTTTCTCACGAGTTCTCTGAATTGGTCCCAAAATTGTCCGGCATTATCCCAACATACTTTACCAGATTGTCATTGCGATACGTTCTTCAATAAGGCGGCCCAAGTTTAGCCCCATCGTACTACAAGTTAAATAGATTGTAGTATTTGTAGTTTAAGAGCAATTCCTAGCTGAGCAACTTTTCAAATCTCGAATTTTTGAAGCTATGTTTCTGTCGCGCTGCGGTGGGCGGGGAGCCGGAGCTATCTAAGTGTGTGTGCGCGCACACAGATGCGAGACTCGTGCGCTCGCTCATTGCGCGCCGTTCCGTCGACATCGCCCGCGAGCCAGACGGAAATTTATTCTGCGCTGCCCGACGCAAGTTGTTTTTGTTGTTACCACGTAATATTGTTTTTCATTTTTATATTATACTGTATCTATTACACCCTAATACCAAACACCTATCACCTGTACTAAATGTATTTTACACCTATGATGACGAAATAATAAATGATTGATTGATATTAATTACCATATAGGTAAAAACTGCAAAAAAGAATGATGTCTCAGCTTCGGTTGTCGTCGTCCAGTCAAGTGCAAAAATATGTATCAAAAGAATCGTCTCATAAATATGGTACTACGCTCTTATTACACTGGAATAAGATGCTATGGGACATATTTTTGAGTAAGATGTGTACACCCATATTTTTACACTTGACTGTACCTATCCGTATCAATAAGTTGGGAGTGATAATGGTGTGTTGTGAAATTTTGTAAGTAGGTATAAATATACCTATGGTTAAACTACAATCTATTTAACTTGTAGTACGATGGGGCTAAACTTGGGCCGCCTTATTGAAGAACGTATCGCAATGACAATCTGGGTAAAGTATGTTGGGATAATGCCGGACAATTTTGGGACCAATTGAGAGAACTCGTGAAAAAATGTTTTTTCGAGATCTCAACACGTGACAGATTCTTGAAGTACGTAGCGAATCGTTAAATAATAACCGTAGATTCGGCCTGAATTTTGGTAATCTTCAATATAGAACGGTTTTAGTTTTGTACCTGTGTAAAGATGAGACATACTTTTTTTAGCGTAACGAGTGTTTTGCCATCAAGGGAGAACATTGGATGGTGAAAAAAAGTTGCTTCTAATGGAAAGAGAATAAGGTATCACAAAGAAATAGGTCCGGTGTCTACCCTTTTGTATCCGATCTTAACCCTGATACAAAAATTGGTAAAATTATGGCTCTCAAACTTTGATACCTATGTCATAAGGCAATTTGATAAGTAAACAATGTGCTTAGAAACCTCTTATTGTAAGGTTTACCCGAAGTAATAAAAAAAAACCACTAAAATAATAGATACGTTGCGAAGTTTTGACAATTTAAGATTTCGTGAACTGTACAGGTTTAGGGAAAGTGTAAATGTATTGTTTATTGAATGGAATGTACTGGATGATATTAAGTACATAGTAGGGACAAGTAGGAGGGACAAAAATCAAAATAAAAAATAATCGTGCCCAATCATTTTTAAAGAAGGTCGCCAAAAAATAAGAATCAAACTTAGAAATCAAAAAGACTAAGTAGTTCTTTAAAAACGTCAAGGTCACTGAGAGCCCATCTTGAAGTATGGAAAATAATTAAAATTGCGATTTTGTTGGTTTAATTTTGTAATTATGTATATATATATATATATATTTTATATACATTTTTTTTTATAAAATGTAAGGATCGTATGTAAAGAGTACAGTAAATATATAAGAACAGAGAGCCCTCTTGAAGCATTTTAAGGAAACTAATTTCGAAGCCCTATCTCTATTTTGTATCCGAAACTAGCAATGTATGTATGCGTGCACATCTACATATGCATCCGTATGTGTAGGTACTTTATTGCGAAAAATTGCTCATTTGCTATCTATCAGGGATCGGAAACCGGTATTTTTTGTATGGGAACGAAAACGGTATTTTTTCGTTCTTTGTTAATTACTTCATTTCTAATTAGGCAATCTAATAATACGAACTCGTTATCTGAAAACACAACTGAGTCCTACATTTAGAGTATAAAATAAACCGAAATATATGGTTATTTCGATGTTTTTGCAAAAAACCGGTTCCGATCCCTGCTATCTATTTTACTCGATTTTGTTATAAATTTCAACATCCCTATACAATATAAATACTCTTTATTGCACACCTCAATAAAAGAAAACAATACAAAAGAAAACATACACATAAGCACAGGTAAACCACATGCGGTCTTATCGCTAAAAGGCAACCTTTGAGTTGCGGAAATTAAAAAAATTACATTGTCAGTAACCGTCGCGCTGGTAGTGGTACTGGATAAAAAAATGGTACGAAAGTGTGATCAAGAAAACAATAAATGTGATAATTAAGGTCAGTAGGTAAATTGAAGAAAATTTAAAGTTTGATTATCACTGCTGTTTTTTAAATAGGTAAAGATCGGATTGTTTCTGGTCTCTCGGTCTACAGCAGTGCTAGGTCTGTTAACACAATTACAAAAAACAAACACAGTTTCATCACAATACGCAAAATAAATTACAGAGCGAAGATCGGATAGAAGGAAGAATTCGCGAAATTTACCTTGCTCTCTGTGATTGCACATAGCACAAGCCCGACTCCCTGAGCGACGCGGGGACACTGACAGTCGAGACGCAATGAAATGGCGTCTTACACAATGTTGCCAACATTAAAAAATAAAGCCAAATTAGGGGGAAATGAATGTGCTACGTTCTTTACCCGCATCCGGTATTTACCCAACATACCTTAATCGTTGAACCGCCGCATTTCAAAATGGCCCTTATTTTGATATCGGCTAGCCGTAATGTAATACGGCGGATTATACAATACGACTGCGATACTTATATATAAATCCCCTCGTCAATGTAATTTCATTAAATTTGCTATCTAGTGGCAAACATCAAAGTAGTTATCTTTTACTTGTGACGCACAAGTGTGAGCAATGTAAAATACTATATTTCAAAAAAAAATTGCCTACTACGTAATAAAAGAAAATTTGTTTATTAAATTATAATACGAAAGGTGGTCAAATCGCAAAATGCTGTCGTTTTATTTAAAATAATGAAATAATTAGACCAGTTCTGAAAGTACCGGGAAATCCCGGTTCTTTAAAACAGTACCGGTTCTGCAATCCCTAATAAGGATGTGATGCCCATCACTATTCCTTCTGTGTACGTATATTTAGAAACTGTCTCCGCCTCCAATTCGTGCGATAAGGACAACTGCAGCTCGGACCGAAATTCACTCGCAAAAAACTCAAAAATCGAGGTTTCGCTCTCGACTGTTTCCTCCTCCAAAACGCAACTAATCATTATGAAATTTTGGAAATTGCAAGAGGAAGAAATAATCTATGCCGCTATGTTTTGATTTTTTGGATATTTTTTGTCATATTTGTATACTGTGCCTTTTTTTACAGCCAATTCCATTTAGCCGTTTTTGCGATTTTCGAGGCGCTGTATCTTTCTTCAAAAGAAAATAATCCAAAAAAGCAAAACATAGCGGCACAGATATTGATGATATTGATCTTATTTGAAAAAATCACTGCTCTAGGTTAAAAATCCAGGGAGGAATCAGTCGAGAGCGTTTGTATGGAAAAATCGCAACTAGGAATTCCTCTTAACCATATATTTATACCTACTTACAAAAACGGATAGGTACAGTCAAGTGTAAAAATATGGGTGTACACATCTTACTCAAAAATATGTCCCATAGCATCTTATTCCAGTGTAATAAGAGCGTAGTACCATATTTATGAGACGATTCTTTCGATACATATTTTTGCACTTGACTGTATGACGACGACCGAAGCAGGGACATCATTCTTTTTTGCAGTTTTTACCTATATGGTAATTAATAGATACAGTATAATATAAAAATGAAAAACAATATTATGTGATAACAACAAAAACAACTTGCGTCGGGCAGCGCAGGATAAATTCCGTCCGGCTCGCGGGCGATGTCGACGGAACGAACGGCGCGCAATGAGCGAGCACTCGAGTCTCGCGTCTGTGTGCGCGCACTCACACTTAGATAGCTCCCGCTCCCGCCCACCGCAGCGCGACAGAAACATAGCTTCAAAAATTCGAGATTTGAAAAGTTGCTCAGCTAGGAATTGCTCTTAAGACATATTGCGTGGGAAGGATGGCTGGTACACCGTGCCGTGCCCGACATGACTGTTGGCCGGGATGCTTTTTTTTTCCTCATTCTGTCTGAGTGTTGGTAAAAAAACTGAGACAGTCGTCGCAATAGGAAGATACATAATATTGACTTTAAAAAAATAACTGAACTTAAATCTGATTTTATTTGGAAGCCCCAATTTTTGCGTAAGTAGTTATAAAATTCTTTGTTACAATACAATACTCGTACAGTAAGTACCTCTTAGTATCTCCAAGTATTTCTTTCAGTAGGCATAATGCTTCATAATGATATTCTTTGTTATCTTTGTATTTTTTCGTACCTAAGAAGTTCTTAGTTTTCGTTTGTTTTAATAATTCCAAGATTTCTACCGATACCAATACTTTTACTTTTACACGATTAATTTTATGTTATTCAGGTAGATACATAATTTTGATTTAAATTAGCTTTGAAATACTATACGATAAAACGAACGTATGTACGAGAATGTGCAAGAACACAGACTTGTACCACCAGGTTCAAATGGACAATTTACAAATGATGGTATTCATAACTTGTCTATGCACTTTTGAACCCTGCTATACATATCGTACATACTCATTCGTGTCTTTTTCATTTTCATTTTTATTGAAAACTAACTTAACCTATCATGGAAAAATCGGCACAGTGTAGCTTCAGTCCCCTTGAAGACGTCATTTATCCAAGTAATTTTCAAGCTCATTTACTCTCTAAGGATCCATAAAACTACACTTTGCTCCGTAATAATACAAAGATGTTGCTAAGAGTTCATTTGTAAAAGAAATAAAGGAATATTATGGATCTACGAAGCTTAATCTTGCAGTTTCGTTGCATTAGTTTATTTTCTGGGCTATTCTGCGATGGACGGGATTCGATTTAATAAATCTAAATTTATCGATAGATATCGATTTAATAAGTCCAAATATTATTTGATGGGTTTAGTTATGGCTTTATTACCAATACAGCATGATGTTAGTTACCCACTGCTGTTCAATCCAATTCGAACGTACATTTTGACTTCAAAATTATATCTTAATGATTTATTTTATTTATTTAATCTTTATTGCACAATACATGAAGGTACAAATGGCGGACTTAATGCATTAAGAGGCTGTCAATACCTAAAGTGCGCACACTGTCTATTTGTATCGGAGTAAATGAGACAGCACTGTCGCATGTTACTGGGCCTGGGCAAGGGAATAATAAGAAAATTATTTAAATAAAAAAAGTGGATTATTAGTGTAATATTTTACTCATTAGCGGTTTAGATATAAATGTTTTGAAATTGTGATTTTAATTGCAGACCCATAAGTCAAAACAATAAAGAAATAGAACCGTTTAATTCTGATTTTAAGACCAATCTTTGCAATTATTTTCTATCGAGCCGATTTCGTTCAATCATGTATCGATTACAACCACGGTCTTTGAAATATAATTAATAGGAACATATATTTTTCTTACTTGACTAAAACAAATAGTCTTTCTTAAAAAAACTGTTTAAGTAACATCAATTTCAAGGACATTGGGTGTTGACAGCCCCTTAAGCCCCTTGCTCTGATAATTAGATTAAGATAATTATATGTAATACTGTCTTACTATTCATAAGTGCTTGTTGGCCTACATGAATAAAGTATATTTGAATTGAATTGAATTGAAATTGGCATTCTCTACCAGTCAACCAATCATGTCAATGATGTCATCATGTGATGATTGTCCGCGCCTGTATAGGCGCAAGCAGGACACACGGGTGGATACTAAAAAAAATCGTCATTTAGATATAATTTAGATGTCAAACTGTAAGGAATCAGCCTCCAAGTCCACGTCTAATTTTCAGTGGCTCCCGTTAACATATACTACTCGATGTTCATTTTGTATTACGAGTATATAGGTTTACCACCATAACGATATAACGGTACTTTTTCTATGAAGTTCCATTTCGGGAGAAAACGGTTTCTACTAACTAAATCTTAACAAATCAGATTGATTTTGATGTTGATCGCTTCACCAGAATATATTCTAGGTTTATAGCTTTCGCTTTTTTTGTATTGCTAATTTTGAAAAAAGGAAAAGTTATAAACTTAGTTTTTTTTGTGTCAATAACATACTAAAAATCATGGAGAATATTTAGAGGTGGAAAACATTATCTCTCTTTGGCCGAGTACCTGGAATACTTCTCTCTTAAGCGGCTGCTAGACCGTCGCCGACAAGCCTCAGACGGTCTGACCTTAGTCTGTGGGTCCGTCTGAGTTCAAAATTCAAAAATTTATTCTGCAAGTAGGCCTCAAGGGCTCTTTTACAAGTCAGTACAACATTATAGTAACATCATATAGTGACATGAAAAATACATACCTAACAACATTTATAAATACAACAGCCAATACCAACATTACATTATAATAATCTTAAAATAAATAGTTACTACAATACAATAGAGATGTATAGTCTCTATGGTTAAAAATACATTAAATCTGGAGATGTAAAAGGTTCCCAATGTCAGAGTACTAATACTAATTAAGATATGAAGGTGTAAAGTCTCTCCAAGTGTCAAAAAAAATGTATACTAAATAAATAAACCGCGTCTTGACTGTTAAACTAGTAGTTGTCTGGCTTAACGATTTGGCAGATCACAGTGTATACGGACGGACAACACGTATTGCAAGCGCACAAAATGGCCCCTAGCCTATCTAAATTTCAAAAAGTTGGTGGGCATTGTCACTCATAAGGCAGCTGGCACAGGAATTATGCGGTATTTGTTTAGTAAAAGCTAGCTGAGTTTTGGGACCATAAATAATTTCACTTACTAACATTATACAAATCGGCTTCATACATCCAAGCCTTCAGCCAATTCGTAGCTGTGCATAATAATTTCATACCAGCCGTCCCGGTATTCGGTATTCTTCTATTTCTTCTTGGTCCTCGCCTTATCCCGTTACGCGGGGTCGGCTTTCTTGATTTTGAGGCGCCATCTATTCCGCTGTTTTGCATCGTCGACAGACAGGCCACATTCTTTCATGTCCTTCTGGACGTTAGTCATCCACGTGGTCTGTGGCCTGCCCTTCCCTTTCTTTTGTGTAGTCATGGACAGGCACTTTTTAACAATATGGTCATCGTGTCCACATGTGCACATGCCCGTCCTGGTATAAAAGATTATACATTCTTTTTCAATCGGGAAGGGTAGGGTGAAATTTTTTTTTTTTTTTTTCATTCCATGCCCTTGACGTTGTAGATCAATAATTGTTTAACAAAAATAACTTGAGTTCTAATAGGACAAAAATACATATCTTCGAATGCATATTTTAATAAACACAAATCACCAAAAATGTATAAATACTATTTAATCAAAATAAAAATAAAAATACTGATATTGTTGAGTTGAGAGTTTGACTAAACTTATCGACTGAATCGTTTCCGCTTGTGTCAAATCATTTCAGACGCGTTCAATTGTGAAGGTTAATTAAAAATATAAATCATCAATTCATCACCAATAGAATCGATTACATGGCCTTTACAGATCTAATCGATAATCTTTAAAAAATCGTTTCTAATTTTCATTGCCACAACCCTATAATTTCTTTTTGACATGTGACAGCCTACGCTTCGAATTTGAAAAAAAAAACAGTGTAGACCTATACTGACCGACGCATTTTATTTTTATTATTTAAACAATTCAATTCAAATGTAATACCAAAACGCCCCAACTCAGTCCGAACATTGACCTCATGGTTCACTATGCATGTTTGCCTGAGTTTACCAATATTTATTAATATGTATGATTACTTCGATTTTCACCAAAGTTAAGTTGCCGCATAATATTAATGACGTAACTTTAGGGTGATGTTTATAGAAA